>NW_026606710.1:737500-745000 GCF_029890125.1 Rhinichthys klamathensis goyatoka
ACACTCGCCCAGCACACACTCGCCCAGCACACACTCACAGCACACACTCACAGCACACACTCACAGCACACAACACTCGCCCAGCACACACTACGCCCAGCACACACTCGCCCAGCACACACTCCCCAGCACACACTCGCCCAGCACACACTCACAGCACACACTCACAGCACACACTCGCCCAGCACACACTCGCACCAGCACACACTCGCCCAGCACACACTCACAGCACACACTCACAGCACACACTCACAGCACCACACTCACACAGCACACACTCACAGCACACACTCACCCAGCACACACTCACCCAGCACACACTCACCCAGCACACACTCACAGCACACACTCACAGCACACACTCACCCAGCACACACTCACCCAGCACACACTCACAGCACACACTCACCCAGCACACACTCACAGCACACACTCACCCAGCACACACTCACCCAGCACACACTCACAGCACACACTCACAGCACACACTCACCCAGCACACACTCACACAGCACACACTCACCCAGCACACACTCACAGCACACAGCACACACTCACAGCACACACTCACCAGCACACACTCACAGCACACACTCACAGCACACACTCACAGCACACACTCACCCAGCACACACTCACAGCACACACTCACCCAGCACACACTCACCCAGCACACACTCACAGCACACACTCACAGCACACACTCACCCAGCACACACTCACCCAGGCACACACTCACCCAGCACACACTCACAGCACACACTCACAGCACACACTCACAGCACACACTCACAGCACACACTCACCCAGCACACACTCACAGCACACACTCACAGCACACACTCACAGCACACACTCACCCAGCACACACTCACACAGCACACACTCACCCAGCACACCACTCACCCAGCACACACTCACACAGCACACACTCACCAGCACACACTCACAGCACACACTCACAGCACACACTCACAGCACACACTCACACAGCACACACTCACCCAGCACACACTCACCCAGCACACACTCACACAGCACACACTCACCCAGCACACACTCACCCAGCACACACTCACACAGCACACACTCACCCAGCACACACTCACACAGCACACACTCACCCAGCACACACTCACCCAGCACACACTCACCCAGCACACACTCACCCAGCACACACTCACCAGCACACACTCACAGCACACACTCACAGCACACACTCACAGCACACACTCACAGCACACACTCACCCAGCACACACTCACAGCACACACTCACCCAGCACACACTCACCCAGCACACACTCACCCAGCACACACTCACAGCACACACTCACCCAGCACACACTCACCCAGCACACACTCACAGCACACACTCACACAGCACACACTCACCCAGCACACACTCACCCAGCACACACTCACCCAGCACACACTCACCCAGCACACACTCACAGCACACACTCACAGCACACACTCACAGCACACACTCACAGCACACACTCACAGCACACACTCACCCAGCACACACTCACAGCACACACTCACAGCACAGCACACACTCACAGCACACACTCACAGCACACACTCACAGCACACACTCACAGCACACACTCACCCAGCACACACTCACCCAGCACACACTCACCCAGCACACACTCACCCAGCACACACTCACAGCACAGCACACACTCACCCAGCACACACTCACAGCACACACTCACAGCACACACTCACACCACACACTCACCCAGCACACACTCACCCAGCACACACTCACCCAGCACACACTCACCCAGCACACACTCACCCAGCACACACTCACCCAGCACACACTCACAGCACACACTCACAGCACACACTCACAGCACACACTCACAGCACACACTCACCCAGCACACACTCGCCCAGCACACACACTCACCCAGCACACACTCACCCAGCACACACTCACCCAGCACACACTCACAGCACACACTCACAGCACACACTCACAGCACACACTCACCCAGCACACACTCACACAGCACACACTCACCCAGCACACACTCACCCAGCACACACTCACCCAGCACACACTCACAGCACACACTCACAGCACACACTCACAGGACTTGAAAGCCTCAAATAAGAAAACGAGTGGAACTCCAAGAGCTTTCAAAACAAGTGAAGGGATTTAATTACACATACCTGGAGAACTTACAGCATGGAAAACCCCTGTGCTCTCGCTGCCCACAGCCCGGCCCAGCACAGCTGCGCCACAGAAACCAGAACACGTCTAATAGTGGCGGCTGTAGAGAACAAATATGCTCATCAATCAATCCTGGCCTGTCAGTCATTTACGCGCTGCCCTCCTGTTCAGGTACAGCTGTTATTATAGGCTCAGGTTCTGGAACAACAACATGCTAACTATGAAAATGATAATATCAAGTGCTTATTATGTGCTTAAATGAAAGACAACCTCATATCTTGAAAATAATTTAAAGGATATAAGAACATTCAAACTATGAACAAACAAGTGTGTAATATTTGATAATATTTGAATTTGATAATGTACTTATCCATTTGGTTGTGAGTGCAGTGCGTTTGCAGAGAGACTCCGCCCACACGCTTTTCTTATTGGCTGTGGTTTTGGATTGATTTGTTGAGTGTAGTTCGCTTGCAGAAAGACTCCGCCCACTCTCTCTCCTGATTGGCTGTGGTTTTGGATTGATTTGGTTGAGTGCAGTTCGCTTGCAGAGAGACTCCGCCCACTCTCTCTCCTGATTGGCTGTGGTTTTGGATTGATTTGTTGAGTGCAGTTCGTTTGCAGAAAGACTCCGCCCACTCTCTCTCCTGATTGGCTGTGAGTTTTGATTTGGTTCAATGCAGTTTGCTTGCAGAGAGACTCCGCCCACACACTCTTCTGATTGGCTGTGATTTTTGATTCAATTGATTGAGTGCAGTGCACTTGGGTGAAACTCCGCCCACACACTCTTCTGTTTGGCTGTGACTTTAAATTGATTGTAGCCTCGAAAGCGAGCAAGACCGTTCCCTTTACAATCACTAAAACGCTGTCGCTTCGTCAGTTCATCGCGATCTCAAAGTTCTGTTATAATCAGTGAAGCTCCAACAATGCACAGTAAATCTCTTACTTGTTTTTTGGCCGATCAATCGTCCGACACTCGACCGGCGAGGGATTCGGAGTGTGTGTGAGCTTCGGTGGCGAGAGCGTAACCCTCATGGAGAGGGCGAAGGTCACGCGGATGTAAACGTCTGAAGCCCAGAGGCCTGAGTGGGAAACCTCATGAACATTGTGTCATGGTGAATGGATGAAAAACAGTCTGGGGAGAGAGTTAAGGAAAAACAAAGAGCGCTGGAAAGTGTGTGTGAGCAGCGACTGGAGGTGCCAGAGCAGAAAGCTCATAAAGAGAGTGTGTTTCTCCCTCCCGCACGCGTCTGAAAGCTCACCAGTGCTGCACGGTTTATGTCTCATTAACGGTGGAAAATGAATTTTTTGAATTATTGAGCTGAGGATGACAAGTTCAGGTTGGTGAAGTGGACCAGCTGTGTTTAAGCACCCATGAATGAGACATTATTACTAGCCAAACTGTGGAGTTTCCGAGTGTTTTTCTTTATGGTGTTTGCATGTCCCGTAATGCTTTTACGCAGTTTTGCATGCATCATATTTATCATATCACACATATTTATGTTCTTGTGTGAATGCGAACTGGAGACATGCGGTTCATCTGAGGTCAGGTTTGTTTGGTTCTGGTTTCAGCTGCACGATTAATCAAGATTAAACTGTGATCATCAAATCCCAAAGTCTGTGATTTAATTAAATAAATAACGCCTGTGCACAACATGTGCTGACGAGCTCTTCTGAAGTGAGAGTTTTTAAAAGGTTTTACGCCAAAATAAAAGCTTGATGGTTTAACGTTTGAGAAAGAAACTAAGATGGCTATAAATATTACTATTGTAATTTTACAGTTGTACTGTAAAATAAAAGGATGATGATGATTGATTTAAATTATTTTTTTTAGTTAAATATTTCTTAGGAATATTTTTTTTCAAATATATTTTATTTAACAACAACAATAATAATGATTGTTATTATTAAATACTTGATTTTTTTATTTTACATTGAAATATTATAATAGGCTTTTTTATTCTTAAATGTTTCATTTCATTATAATTATAAAAATAATATTAATTATTATTAATTATAATTATTTTATTTTACAGTGAAATATCACAATATGAATATTTCTTATTTTGTTTAATTTTTATGTAGTAGTAATAGTAATAATAGTAATTAGGAATATTTCTTGTTTTGTTTATTTTTTATTTAATAATATCACTAATAATTATAATTATTATTATTTAATACTTGATTTTTTTTTATTTTACTGTGAAATATTACAGAAATATTTATTATTTTGTTTAATATTTTAATAATAATACTATATTATAGTCATATTGATATATAATCATATCATTTTGGGCCAAATTGTGCAGCCCTTCAAAAAAGCAGAGAAAACCTGTAGATTTTTTTATTTTAAAATGACATTTTACTTCTAAATAGCAATTTTTTATTTTCCCACAAATTGTGCAGCCCTAGTTCTGTTCTGGTCTGGTCTATTCTGGCCTGGTCTGGTCTTGTTTGTTCTGGTCTGGTTTGTTCTGGTCTGGTCTGTTTTGATCTGGTCTGGTTTGTTGTAATCTGGTCTGGTTTGATCTGGTCTGGTTTGTTCTGGTCTGGTCTGGTTTGTTCTGGTCTGGTCTGGTTTGTTCTGGTCTGTTCTGGTTTGTTCTGGTCTGGTCTGTTTTGATCTGGTCTGGTTTGTTGTGATCTGGTCTGGTTTGATCTGGTCTGGTTTGTTCTGGTCTGGTCTGGTTTGTTCTGCTCTGGTCTGTTTTGATCTGGTTTGATCTGGTCTGGTTTGTTGTGATCTGGTCTGGTTTGATCTGGTCTGGTCTGGTTTGATCTGGTCTGGTTTGTTCTGGTCTGGTTTGATCTGGTCTGGTTTGTTCTGGTCTGGTCTGGTTTGTTCTGGTCTGGTCTGTTTTGATCTGGTTTGGTCTGGTCTGGTTTGTTCTGGTCTGGTTTGTTCTGGTCTGGTCTGGTTTGATCTGGTCTGGTTTGTTCTGGTCTGGTCTGATCTGGTTTGTTCTGGTCTGGTCTGTTTTGATCTGGTTTGGTCTGGTCTGGTTTGTTCTGGTCTGGTTTGTTCTGGTCTGGTCTGTTTTGATCTGGTTTGGTCTGGTCTGGTTTGTTCTGGTCTGGTCTGTTTTGATCTGGTCTGGTCTGGTTTGATCTGGTCTGGTCTGGTCTGGTTTGTTCTGGTCTGGTCTGGTTTGTTCTGGTCTGGTCTGTTTTGATCTGGTCTGGTCTGATCTGGTCTGGTTTGGTCTGGTCTGGTTTGTTGTAATCTGGTCTGGTTTGATCTGGTCTGGTTTGTTGTAATCTGGTCTGGTTTGTTCTGGTCTGGTCTGGTTTGTTCTGGTCTGTTCTGGTTTGTTCTGGTCTGGTCTGTTTTGATCTGGTCTGGTTTGTTGTGATCTGGTCTGGTTTGGTCTGGTCTGGTTTGTTCTGGTCTGGTCTGGTTTGTTCTGGTCTGGTCTGTTTTGATCTGGTTTGATCTGGTCTGGTTTGTTGTGATCTGGTCTGGTTTGATCTGGTCTGGTCTGGTTTGATCTGGTCTGGTTTGTTCTGGTCTGGTTTGATCTGGTCTGGTTTGTTCTGGTCTGGTCTGGTTTGTTCTGGTCTGGTCTGTTTTGATCTGGTTTGGTCTGGTCTGGTTTGTTCTGGTCTGGTCTGGTTTGATCTGGTCTGGTTTGTTCTGGTCTGGTCTGGTCTGGTTTGTTCTGGTCTGGTCTGGTTTGTTCTGGTCTGGTCTGTTTTGATCTGGTCTGGTCTGGTCTGATCTGGTCTGGTTTGGTCTGGTCTGGATGACCTAGGCCTGTAGCAGCGAGTGCTCTGGAGACTCTCAGGAGAACCAGCTGAGACAGAGACAGATATGCACATTAATGTGCATGAAATATTCCGACTCTAACACTGTAACGCTGCAGAGATCGACCGTGTTCGTCTCCGAGACCTGGAGCAGAAGACGACACCTGAAGGATGTCAGTGTCTGTGGATCCTCCGAAGGCTTCGCTGCTCATCTGTGTGTTTCTACAGGAGCGGATCCTGATCTACAGCAGATGTTGCTCTGTAAACACTATTAACCCGGGTAATTGGTGAACGCTGAGTGTGTGTGTGCAGCGGTAGCCCATGATGTCACGGGTTTGTGTTTCTCTCCTTTTGTTGTTGAGGAGAAACTTTGAGACTGGATTGGAATAAACCCTCAGTGTGTTTCTTGTGACGGACACACAGCTTTGTGGATTACAGTAAACAGCGTGATTGTGTTTACTGTAGGAGCGCATGGTCATTCTGTGAGTGTTTGTGTGTGTGTGTGTGTGTGTGTGTGTATTCTCTTTGCTCATCACCGTGGAAACAGCATGACTTCATCATCTTGATGATTGTTGTTTCTTCTTCTCTGATTAAACTGCAGAACCTGTAGAAGGAGTTTCACTGCCAGCAGCTTCAGCTGTCAATCATCAGAAATATGCAGAGCTCTTCTGCTTCCAGTAAGGTTCATTTTATTTTATTTTATTTTATTTTATTTTATTTTTATTTTTTATTTTATTTAAACTTTTTGTCAATCTTTTTATATTATTATTTAATATTTTTATTTTATTCTTTATTTTTATTTTATTATATAATCTCTTTATTTTATTATTTAATCTTTATTTTTAAAATATCATTATTGCTATTTTATTCTTTAATCTTTTTTTCTTTAATCAGTAACATTTTATTCTTTAATCAGTTTTTTAAAATTAATTTATTCAAATAGCCTAAAATCAGAATAAATCTGTGATCAGTTAACAATGTGTGAATTGGCAATATTCTGATTGGATTTATGAATATACACACCTGGTTATTGTGTATTTAAAGCACAATCAGTTTATTAGTACTATAACAGAAATCTAATTCATTCATGAATGACTGATCAGTTTATTATTTTTATTATTTTTATTAGGCCTAAATATTCTTTGAGTGTATATATGATTCATTGATGTTAATCTCAATGAAGCGATTCACTAAAACAAACGCTCTGAACGAACCGATTCAGTGAAATGAATCAGATTGTCATACACCACTACTTTACTGGTTCTCACAGTGGTGTGTGTGTGTGTGTGAGGTCGAGTCTCGCACCGCTAATTATTCCGCTAAAATATATACACACACATATAGTTTTATTATATATAATAAAAAAATTATATATATAAGTATATACAAATATATACTGTATTATATATATATATATATATAATACAGTATATATTTGTAATATAAATATAAATAAACAGAATTTTATTACATAAAATATATAAATAAATAATATTTTTTTGTATTTATTTATATTACATATAATCACAAATATAGTTTTATTACATATAATATAAATAAATAAATAAA
>NW_026606710.1:750000-808406 GCF_029890125.1 Rhinichthys klamathensis goyatoka
ATTTATAAGGCCCTATGAAATGTAGCCTACAAATGTGAAATGTACATAAAATAATTAATAAATTAAAGGCACACTGCGGAACTTTTGGCCACTAGTAGCGCTCGACCTGTAACTTTCACGTCTAGCGTCCCTAGAGGCCACAAGCTCCGCAGCACTGTCGCAAAAGTCAACAAACAGTCAACCGGTCCGCCTATAGACAGTGGGTCAGCCTCCCGTGTCTTTAGATTGTGTGTGCTTGCAGTGTTTGAGGCGGGCAGCCTGGCCGCGCTCGATTCCCTTGTTATAGCAGTCTGCTGAGAGAGAGCGAGCGGCTTAGTGCTAACATGTCTGTGAGTGAATGTGGGCGCGGGACGGCGGGCACATTTACTGCACTAAAATCACCGTCGGCCTGAGCTGACTGTAACTTATGTGTGTTGGTTTCGTTTTACAGAAACCGTGGGACATGTTGTGTGTAGTGTTTGTGGGCACTGAGTCGTGGGAACGTTCACTACATTTAATGTACATTTGACATGAGTCGATTTTATTTGTGCGAGCCCTGCACTGTGGCGGGCTGTGTTTGTGTGTAGAAATGAACAATGGGCTGTGGGCATTTTATTACACTCATAACACCATCGGCTGTGGCCGGAATACCAGAAAATACTACACTGCTTATATGATTTATCTGTGTCACCTTGGAAACGGCATTTGTGTGCAGGCAAGCGTCAGCATCGGTCGGGCACCCCTCCTCCTCCTCCTGTAGCTCACGCCAGCGAGCGAACGCTGGACCAATGGTGATCCTCGTCCTGGCTTTTCATTTGTCACTATGCCTTTTTCTTTTTTTTAGTGTCCTCTGACAAAACCTTTGCCTTCTTCCTTGTAGCTGTTGGTTCGGCCATGACGAAAACATACAGACGGCAATCAAACGCGAGTTGAGCACTCACGTCAGAATCTGAGGAAGTGGTGGGGGAAATGACGTATGCCGTAAAGCGGTCGAATTTTGTAGTTCTTTTTGTGCTCGGGTTCCTACCCGAACCCCGAAGTTACATAGTGCTAGTAAAAGCGATACAGACACCTTCAGGCTACGGCAGACGTGTCATTCAACCTATTGTAAGTCGATGTACCATCTCAATGGGTTTTGGTAATATATTATAAAGGTTGAAAAGTTCCACAGTGTGCCTTTAAAATAAAATATCAAATCACCAGTTTGCAATATCAAGCAGCATAACAGACTTTAGTTCTGCAAAAATAACTGGAAGTTTCATTCATTCATTTCAAGTGAAAAATGGATGTTAAAATTACAGTGGATATTTAAATTATATATAATTATATTTACTTAGCAAATTTAAATATGCACATTTATATGTCAATTTATTACATATTTAAATCAGGTATACATTCACATGATGATTTGCAGTGTAATAATTTAAATATGCAAATGCAAGATTTCTCAGTCTCAGTCTGTTCCTCACATAAAATCATATGATTTGAGAAAGAATATAGTTGGAATATAGTGATTTTTTTGTTGTTGTTGCACAACAATATCTGTTTCTATTTAGTTTGATTGTATAGGAGAACGTCATCTCTTCTTTTGTGAGTCGCATGCATTTACAGGAGCGCGGTAATTTAAATGAGTTTTGTTGATCTGTCCTACGGAGGCCCTGAAGGGACATGTGGATGGGGTGTAGTGTCGGATGATGGAGTTTTAGGGTCCTGCTCGCACTCATGTGTTCTCCATTAGTTCCAGCACACCCGTCCCATCATACCAGCCTCAAATCCCCCGGGAAATATGCAACTGTCCATACGCCACCCATCCTGGCTAATGCATGAGACGCGGGACTCATCACGTACACACTGCATTCCTAAACACACACACACACACACACACGACACCATCATAGCTGCAGGTTTGATGTCAGACGAAGGTGTTCTTCCAACAACAACAACTGTTTATGATCATTGTGTTCATGCTGGAGTTATTAATAGAGCAAACTTCACTCGGGAATAAAAGATGCTGCATACCGAAGCTTTCACGTAATAATAATAATAACCCGTTTATGAGCGAGGACACTTTTAGCACCATATGAAGATCTGAAACAGATTACAATGTTTAGATATGAACTTTATAAGAGAGTGTTAAATCATTATTTGCTCTTGCCAAACCAGTACGAGTTCTTTTATTCTGTAAAACATAAAATGAGATGTTATATAGGAGTGCTATTATAGGAGGAGAAGAGGGCAATAAAACAAGTTTATATTAGTCTATAATTTGTAAATTAGTGTATATTATATATATATATATATATATATATATATAAATTTATCTAGCTGTTTATTCATTGTGTAAGAGTTTATTAATCATTTTGTAAATGTTTATATAATAATAATGAATTATAAAATACGCAAGAATAGTTTGTTAAAAATAATTTACAATAAAATATATATTAATAGTTTATATATTAAATATTGTTAGTTATTAGATAAAATAATATATAGATACTTTTAGTTTAGTTTAGTTAAAATATATAGTACTTTTAGTTTAGTAAAAAATATTTATAATAAAATATATAAAAATAGTTATAAAAAAATGTTTATATTTTATATATATATATATATATATATATAATAAATTAAATTAAATGTATTAAATAGTTTGTATATATTATTTACTCATGGTAAATGACTATTTCCTGAATACCCAGTGATTTTCAGACAAAAGATGCTTCATTTTATTTGATTATTTTTCTGTTTGATTGGGAAGGGGTGTGTGTGTGTGTGTGTGTGTGTGTGTGTGTGTGTGTGTGTGTGTGTGTGTGTGTGTGTGTGTGTGCGCGTGTGCGCCACTGACCATAATGATGACCATGTGACGAGGAACCTGCCGTGAATGAGAGCGTTCTGTGACGGTTACGGATCAGGTGCTGCTAATTTAACCAGCCTGTGCTCAGAGAAACCGGTCACAGGGGTCACGTGTGTGAGTGTTTTAGTGTGTGTGTGTGTGTGTGTTTTAGTGTGAGTGTAAGAGAGAAAGAGGGTGTGTGTGTGTGTGTGAGAGAAAGTGTGAGTGAGTGTGTGTGAGAGAGAGAGTGTGTGTGTGATTGTGTTTTAGTGTGAGTGTGTGTGTGAGAGAGAGAGGGTGTGTGTGAGTGTGTTTGTGTGTGAGAGAGAAAGTGTGAGTGAGTGTGCGTGTGTGAGAGACTTAGTGTGTGTGTGTGAGAGAGAGAGAGAATGTGTGGGTGTGTGTGTGATTGAGTGTGAAAGAAAGGTTGTGAGAGTGTGTATGTGTGAGTGAGTGTGAGTGTGTGTGTTTGTGAGTGTGTGCGAGTGTGAGAGAGAGGGCCTGAGAGTGTGTGAGTTTGAGTGAGTGAGTGTGTGTGTGTGTGTGTGTGTGTGTGTAAGAGAGAGAGTGTGTGTGTGTGTGAGAGAGAGAGTGTGTGTAAGAGAGAGAGAGAGTGTGTGTGTGTGTGTGAGAGAGAGAGAGTGTGTGTGTGAGAGAGAGAGAGTGTGTGTGTGTGTGTGTGTGTGAGAGAGAGAGTGTGTGTGAGAGAGAGAGAGAGAGTGTGTGTGTGTGTGTGTGTGTGAGAGAGAGAGTGTGTGTGAGAGAGAGAGTGTGTGTAAGAGAGAGAGAGAGTGTGTGTGTGTGTGTGTGTGTGAGAGAGAGAGTGTGTGTGTGAGAGAGAGTGTGTGAATGAGGGTTTGTGATGAACATGATGGTGTGTAAATGATTCATATTAGGGTGAACAGTGTCTTCATGGCATCGGTTGCCCAGACAGCGAGTAACAGACTGCTCGACAGAGACTCATCCCTCGTGTTTGCACTCGTCTGTGGGCACAGATATTCAGCTTTACAGTAAGAGAATGGAGTGATATTTCAGAGATGGATTGCGTTTCCAGCGGTTATCGACTGCAGAGAGGTTATGATACATTAGCAGAAGAAAACACAGGCTCTGGATGGCGAGAGATCGATCAGAGTCCGTCTCACACACGTGGAAAAGTGCAAAGAACAGAAAAACATGCTGTTTATCCACAGACAACCTGATCCTCATGTTTCGAGCAGCAGATAATCATTAAAACGTTTTATTTAACGTTAATGGAAACAGGAACACATTTCACTTCTGTAATATTTCTTGCTAAAAAATTATATTAAAAAATGTGTTTGTTTGGGGTCTGTAAGATTTTTTTAGTCTCTTCTGCTGCATTTATTTGATCATAAATACAGTAAAAACAGTGAAATATTATTCCAATGTAAATGCTGTTTTCTATGTGAATATACAGTAAAGTGTAGTTTATTCCTGTGATCAAAGCTGTATTTTCAGCATCATTACTCCAGTCTTCAGTGTCACATGATCCTTCAGAAATCACTCTAATATGAGGATCTGATGCTCAAGAAACATTTATGATTATTATCAGTTTTAAAAAAAAGTTTAATTTTTTTGTGGAAACCCTGAAAACTTTATTTTTCAGGATTCTTTGAATAGAAAGTTTTAAAGAACAGTGTTTATTTGAAATCTTTTGTAACATCATCATAAATGTCTTTACTGTCACTTTTGATCAATTTGATCATCCTTGATGAATAAAAGTATTCATTTCTTTCCGTTTGATGGCAAACTTGTGAGCGGTGTATGTATGTTAGTGTCTCGTCCTCCGTCACGCTGTGATCTGATAAGCTTTAGAGGTGTAATGTTGGTAATGGAGTTGTTAGTTTGTTAGTTCATCCCTACAGACCCTCACAAACTCATTCAGTCTTGTGTTTTTGATGAGGATTGTGAGGGAACATTCACTGAAACATTGCGAAAGTGGAAAACAAACGTCAGAGAAGGAGTCCTGTGACAGATATCATTGCACTGATCGACTGTGATTTGAATCCAGATGTGAAGCACTAGCTTTGATTCGTTATTTCACTGATTTCACTGATGAGAAAGTAACACATGGACGCATTAAATTGATCAAAAGTGAAAGTAATGTTACATTGTAACCAGGGTTTGAAATTAACTTTTTTACTCACCGGCCAATCTGGCTTCTAAAATTTTCATTCAGAACGTCTACTAGCCAAAAAAGAAAGAAAAAAAAGAACCAGATTAACTACGTCACAGCTTATATATATATATATAAAATTTGGATTTCATACATTAATTTCTTATTCAAACAAAATCCTGTCATCCAGCATCTCGTCTCTTCTTTCATCCTCATCCTTTTCACCAAAAATGACAGATCAATACAGGACAAAGAACATCAAAAAATGTAGGATGCTGGAAAATAACAATGTGTTTTTGTTCACCAAATGCTTTTTTCAAGCGTGTTGTAATTTGTTGCGTAGTGATGGTCATGTACAAGTAAGCCAGATATGAGCAGATTCTGCGCAATTCACTGTATTTAATATATCATGATGATGAGTTGAGTATTTGCGTTAAATCTGTGCGATTCGTCTTCCACAAACTTCCACGAAGTGAGTAAACATAATAAGTAACACGCCAAACTGGCTCGTGATGTGACAGCGTTACCCGCCACTGTTGATTTGTACCCGCATTTGGCGAGTGTTAATTTCAAACCCTGATTGTAATATTATTGTGATATTTCTGTTTCAAAGAAACGCTGTTCTTTTTAAGGACTAGTTTATTTGACATCATAAATCGAATCATTCACCCATTCAGAGTCACGTGATCCTTCTGAATTGAGTCTCTCTTTTTCTGTCAGGTGTGTGAAGGGTGAAAGGTCAGATGATCAGACTGTGACGCTCTGAGCTGCTCGACACGTCCTCAGACACACACACACACACACAGGTGAGAGTTTCTCCAGCTCCGTGCGCCGTAAATCTGCTGTGAGGACTGTGATGAATAGGTCACAGGGTCTTTGTCACAGAAATATCCGCCTGTCTGAGAAACCCGAGAGACTCTTCGTTCCCTGTGACCCCTTTGTATAATAAAATACATACAGTACATAGAAATATGCATATATTTATACTTATATTTATACACAAAAGAATAATAATGTATCATGAAAATAATCAAATTATAAAGATATAATGTAAAATAAAATGTGTACATGGTAAAATAATAATATGACATACAAAAACTAAATATGATATAAAAAGAAATATATAAATGTGTATATATTGTGCGGATCATTGCATCATTTCTTTATGGCAACGTAAACACATTTTTCCAAAGCAAAGACTGTTACTAAATTAAACCAATTAAAGAATTATAAAAAATTTCCATCTTCTTATAACACCACCTTTGCCACTCTTTTAAAGAAAACATTTCATTCTTCATTCTCCAAAATTATTCCACAACATTTGAGAGGTGTAAAGTGTCAAACTGTTGTAATGCTATTTATTTTATCCGATTACATTTCAATTTGGTGCAAATTATAAAAAAAAAAAAAAAAGCACATTTATGTTCAGTGTTCAATTATTAAGTGAAATAAGATGCCATTGATTTTCACTGTGGAATGATTTCAGACATGAAAAGCAATTCTAGTGCATTGCATTTATTGTAGCTCCTACCGTGCACTTCGCAGTGGCATGCATTTTCTTCCCTAAAGAAAGGTACAGAGAATAGGAAAGATTTATTTTTTATTACACTGTATAAAGAATAAGACGGATGTTAACCCCCTGGGGTCGGCTATCGCGCCGGCGCGTTCGTCTCGCTTTTTTTCTTATCAGTGCAAAAGAGACTCAAAATAATCTGTTGATTTTGATCTTAAATATAATCATTATACATCATTCGATCCTGTTAAAGGACAACTCCGGCGCAAAATGAACCTCGGGTGTAATAACACATTGGTACAGACTAAATCGTTCCCTGAGATTTGTTTTCATGATAATCGAATATAAAGAGTTTTATCTCTAAAAACAGTTAAGCTTATAATGCTAGTATATTGGGCATCGAGTAAGCAAAAAGAGATCGCTAGTTAATACCATTAACAAGGCTCAAATTAGCCCCACACTAACACGGCAGCATAATGAGTGTCCTTACATGCAAACCGAAGCATTGAGGACTTTGTAAGTGTATAGACAGTTTAATAAGAAGATACTTTACACAGACAGTACAGTTAGCGCATACAGACAGGAGCCATCTTGGAAAGCAGCCTCGATCAATCGAACCACGAAGGTGAGTGAACAGTACGTGTAGATATTGAAGATAAGATAAATTATATTTATTTTTTTATTTTCTCTGTTGCGTTCAGTGCTTCTCTTATGCGCTCAGTGCTTTCTTCCGGAAACAACGGACCATATGAGATTCCAAGTCACAGTTCAGCTCACGTATCACCGTGTTCGTGGTTTGACTGATCGAGGCTGTTTTCCAAGATGGCTCCTGTCTGTATGCGCTAACTGTACTGTCTGTGTAAAGTATCTTCTTATTAAACTGTCTATACACTTACAAAGTTCTCAATGCTTCGGTTTGCATGTAAGGACACTCATTATGCTGCCGTGTTAGTGTGGGGCTAATTTGAGCCTTGTTAATGGTATTAACTAGCGATCTCTTTTTGCTTACTCGATGCCCAATATACTAGCGTTATAAGCTTAACTGTTTTTAGAGATAAAACTCTTTACATTCGATTATCATGAAAACAAATCTCAGGGAACGATTTAGTCTGTACCAATGTGTAGGGCTGGGCGGTATGACGGTATATATCGTTACCGCGGTAGAAAATGTCAACCGTAACAGATTTTTTTATTCCGTGTATACCGCGAAATGCAAATAAGTGGGCGTGGTTAACTCGCGTGCAACGTGCGTGAGACTGAAACACTGAGAATTGTAAAAAGAAACACGGAGAAAGCAGATCAAGAGGATCCACAAAGGAATTACATTTTCTAAAGGGTTGTTGTTGTTAACGTGATATTTTCGGGGGGAAAGGCGCAGCAGTCACTAGAGCAGTGCAGCACCCAGGCTACAGATTAGTGCACGCTCGCAACGGGGAAAGCTGGACAACAACAGTTATCAATATCGTAACGAATAGAAATAACCTTAAATAATGTATAGTTATCTGCATCTTTCCGTCTCTTATGTATAGTTTTTAAACACGCAAACAGTTTGCCGCCCGTGGTAATGAACAACCTGCTTGTTAAAGTGAATGTATAATCCTGTAGCCTATCTGAGGCAAAATTACTAAATATGCATCGCGAGTTATATATTTCTAACTCCAAACAATTGGCCACCGAACCAGCTGATAAAATCTTCCTTTGATTCGATCCGTGATTACAACTTGACACTCAAATTAACCGATCGCATTTTACTGATGCAGAAGACGCGCGCGTCCACAAGCACTGAGAGAGAGCGCGTGTGTCAGTTGTTCACCGGGCTATGGTCAAATAATGACGCAGTTACAAGGTGTGTATAATTTAAACTAGGCTACTTAGTCAACATTAACAGTAGCTGCTGTTCGGTTTTCAAACTGCTGCTCTCCTTCTAGTCACTTTTGAACTTCTATTGATTAAAGCGCAGGGTGATGGGTTGCCAGATATCACAAAAAGAGCAAAACAAGCCCCTTAAAAACGCAGTGTAGCCTAAGCAGACATGGCACAAATGTACCGGGCGGGGAACACATTTAAACAACTAGTATTACTATCCTACAAAATTAAAAGGAAGTAACTAATTTATCATGAATAGAATAGTTCAATATAAAATATTCAGATATTATAAACTGATTGATGAAGTTAAGCATAGCATGAGATTGAAAAATGATTCAGAAACACTTTATTTAAAGTTTAATTGCACCTATGAGTTGTATTTAATATCAATCAGTTGGGGGCAGTTTATCTAAAAGTTGATGAGTGTGTTTTGTTTATATTTAGCTATCTAAATAGTTTACCAAAGAAATAATTTACCAAATAAGAGAAAAAGAAAACAATGTGAAGTACTTTTCATTTCTAAAGTATTTGGGTTTATCTATTATACAAAGCCCTTTTTGTCGATTTTTCTGAGAATAACTACATATATAAATATCTATATCGTGAAATATATCGTTACCGTGAAATAAAATGAGTCATACCGTGAAATAGAATTTTGGTCATACCGCCCACCCCTACCAATGTGTTATTACACCCGAGGTTCATTTTGCACCGGAGTTGTCCTTTAAGTGTCTATTATTTTTCTGTATACTCACAATAAAAACAAAGTGTTGTGCTTTTTGTCAAATAAAGAAAAATAAACATGATGCGAGTTTTGCCATCTCTCTGTCAGTGCAGTCCATTCTGAAACGCGTCCGAAAATTAACTATAACTCCGCAAATACTTGTCATACAGGCAGGAGAGATTTTTCTTTATGAAGCTTGAATTCTCTTCTTTTCAATTAATTTATATAAAAAACAAATATTCTCAGTTTATGTAATCTGTATGAAAAGAGAGTGATTTCAGTATTTTTTTCCCCAGCTCATTACACTTCATTACGCGTTAATCTGACACGCCCACAGAGGACGCGCGCTATTCAAACGCAAATGTCGAGGCAAGCCATGACAACGCCCACATCAGCCGTTCCACCGCAGCGGTAAAATGTGTGGTGTATTTGCTGCCTTTTACCACTAAGAGGCGCTACAATCATAGACTCTGAAAAGTGTTCGTTTATTCTCTCTATTGCGTAATCTGCTGCGATTGAAAACTGGTAGCAGATGAATTCAACAAGTGAAACGTAGTTAAAATAATGAATAATCATAATACTGAAATTAGGCTAGTAAAATTAAATTGAATAAATAATGAAAACATTTCAACATAAAACATTGCAATAAAAACATAAGGCTACATCAATGAGGCTTTGCAAGAGCATAAGACGTTAACTTTTACAGGCAGCGTACAGACGGTAGCTCAGTGATCAACGCAACAACACGAGCTTCGAGGAGCTTCAATCGACCCGAGATCGAATCTCAATGTAGCATACATGTTGTTAACCGATGTTGGCCTATAGCGTTTATATCTTACCACCTTGATGCTTAAATAGGTAACTGTTTATAACTGTTTACTTATTTAAAGTCAAGAGTTTTGTTTAATTATCATTACAACATAAATTTGCTACATTCCTGTAGAACCGCAGCCGCTGCACAAACGACAAAAACTGATGAAGGAACATTGTCAGCCGATTGCATCAGAAAATGAAAATGAAGAAGCTCGTCTTTAGTCTGCTAAATTATTGTGTAATGTAAAAGAACACTAAAATTACTTAAGTTTGAAACCAAGTTCGAACATTTCAAGGTTTAAATAAAGTGTCGGGACAGTTTTTTTTTTTTTTTTTTTTTAAACAGGGTTGCATCGAGTTTAGAGTTTATTTCTTTTGCGATGCAAAATAAGAAACACTAGGCTAATCTTATTCTTGCGACATTTTAAATTTGTATTGCCAAAGAAATTACAGCTAAATTAAACAATTAAAACAGTACAAAACGAAAATTGTCCAAAGCAACATAATTAAATTAAAAACATGCGTTTCTCTTTGCCTCTCTCGCGCTGGATCTCTTTTTAACAAGTTTATTTAGTCTCCCTCGCTGCGCGCGCCGGGTCTCTCTCGAAATTAAACATTTCAGGGTAAAAACACATCATACAGCTGATAATACTGTATGTCGCTGCGTGTCAGCCATACAAATCACGAAAAAATTATTTAGCCTTTAATTGTTGCTTCAAAGACACAGCATGCCTTGTTGAATTCACCTTACAATAACTTCAATTGAAATTTTGTGTGAAAAAAACTTTAAATAGGCTACAATAAATAAACTACAATATTTATAATTTTATAAGATATGTATATATCTATATATATATATATATATATATATAGAACGCGCCGCCGCGTTTGTCGAACACTAACTCATATATATATATATATATATATATAGCCTATATATAAACAAAAAATTTTTAACAGAACTGCTTTTGAAATTACGATTGGTAGCCTATTATTATATAGATGCAAAGTCATTCTGTTGGGTAGCCTACTATGTTCCTTAGTGTAAAATGGAAATGCATGGTAATTTTATTTTATAAATATAAGCAAAAAACTGTATGGTGTAACAGAGTTTTAGAGCTAGAATCTCTCTGCATTAATGAATATAAAGTTTACAGTAGACCATGTTTGTTTGGGACTTGAAACCGTGTCATCTTGATGATCGAATCGTAAGTTCTACCGCTCGGCTATGAATTTACGCACTGAGAATTGCCCAAACGTTTGTTTCAGAAACATGAACGAGAAAACGTTTTGTCGTTAGCCTGTGAGTGTAGGCCCCTACTACATGAATAAAAGTAGACCTTTTACCAGAGGTGGGAGTAAGTCACTAAATGCAAGTCTCAAGTCAAGTCCAAGTCTTAACATTGCAAGTCAAAGTCAAGTCAAGTCATTCTGTTGTAAGGGTCAAGTCAAGTCAAGTTAAGTCATACTCTTTGTCAAGTCAAGTCAAGTCAAGTCGCAACATAGCTTACCAAGTCATACCAAGTCGTACACAGGCTAGTTTTACACATTTTTTTAACTCTGGGACTTTTATTACTTATTTAGACACAGAGGGCTGATGGGTTACAAAAATAAATAAATTAACTTGTGTGTAATAAATAAATTAGCATTAAGAAGCACATTAAATGCTCTAAAATAAAAATAAATTAAATGAACACAAGTAAATAAGAATTAATACAACTTTTCCCATCTTGTAAAAAAAAACTAAAAAGATATTGCATTCTAAATTAGTACTGTATGACAAAGTTTGTATGTTCTTACTCTAAACATCCAGGTGATTTGATCCCATAACACAAAATATTATATGGAAATTTTAAGAAAACAAATATAATAATTTAAATGATTTAAACCCGACTATTTTTTAATACGTGGGTCGTTATAACTGACGTTCTCAACTACTTTCTTTATTACTTTCTCCCGCCCGCAACATTTATGTTTTGTCCCGCTCCCGCTCGCAAAAATACTTTTTTTCTGTAGCCTACCTCCAAATACTTTTAAGTTAGCCTAAGTGTCGCCACCATACACATGAGCATAAATGCTCCTGATAAATTATTTGTTATTAAATCATTAACACACAAACCACTGTTAGACATAAAAGCAAGCAGCACCTGCGTGCATGGTTTGGCATGACTGCGCGCCCTAATTCCTAAAAAGCTGACATCAGTTCATCGCGATCTCACACTTCTCTGTTATTATCAATGAAGCTTTCATAATATATAGCTACACTTTGTTTGTTATAATTAGAGGATTTGCCAGCATACAGAATTCAGCACTGAACAAAAAGTCCGTTTTGAGCGGTGAGGGGAGTCCATCGTAAATGCTTCTGATTGGCCATTGCGTTCCTAGAAATCAACACATATGCCTGTGATTGGCTACATCGCTCAACGCTGCAAACATGTTAGAAATAGAAACATCTGGCCTGTAAATCGTTTCTATTTTGTTTTAGTTGTTCTTATTGCTTTTCTGCAACAGATGAATAAAAATGTATTAGTTTTTATGTTTTATTCATAGATATTTCTAGTTTCCGGGAGTCCCGCGAATCGTTTTATTCTCCCTCAACCCGCACACACATGTGCATTACCGCCCGCGCTCCCTCTTATGACGAATAAAAAATACACAATAATTGAATTTTTTCCCCCCCACAAGTCATTTCAAGTAAATAGGCACAAGTCCGGGTCAAGTCTAAAGTCACAAGGAGCAAGTCTAAAGTCAAGTCGAGTCTTTCAGAGATCTAGTCAAGTAAGTCTCAAGTCCAGAAAATTGCGACTCGAGTCTGACTCGAGTCAAGTCATATGACTCGAGTCTCCCACCTCTGCCTTTTACAGTTTTAAAAGATGATATCTTATCTGTATGACCAACAATTACGGAGTAGGCTATAGCCTATTAAGTTCTTAGCTGTTATGAGAAAAATTAATTCAAATGAACGCGCCGCCGCGTTTGTCAAACTCTAATTCAACATGCCAGAATAAAGCCAGATTTTAGAATAATGGATAGCGCCACTCCGTGATGTGCCAAAATATCCTAATTATAAACTTCAATATTTCATTCTAAACCATCTCAAAACGCTTTGTGACATTTGTATTAAGGCCACTGGAACCAGGATTGTAACTGAAACGCGCTGCATGTCTCAATACAGGAGCAGAAGCGCTGGTTCAGATTGTATTGTTTGTTGTTTAAACGTGCATGTTGCATATTTAAAAATATTTGTTTAAAAATAAATGTTTGTTGTAGGCTTATTTGGAAATTACCATAACTTGTAGTATTTCATCCTTACTGTTAATTGCCCCACTTACGTTTTGCTAAATGTCCCTTTGCGCCACCTGGCGGTCATTTCGCGAACGACTTTGAAATGCAACTGGTTTATTTTTACGGCAGTGGATTTGCCGCGGTGGTAATAGGCATTCTGGTTGACTACCTACTGTACATTCGTAAACGTTATTTTTACATGAACATATCCAAACTATATTGCTATAGCCTACTGAGATTTCTTCTAATACTAGTGTCTGTAATGACAACATTTCGTTGAATAATTTTGGATAGATTATAAAGTTTTTAGGCTATAAAATAGACATCAAATAAGCTTTTGTTAGACCGTTTCTGCTCATATGTTAAATATATAGTATGTTTTGTCACAAATAAACTAATCAACTGTTATAGCGTTTGTTCCAATGCAAGCTATATCAAAATAATGAATCCTTAACTTTGAAATATGTATGATAAAATGTATTGGCCTACTTTAAAAAATAATACTTTATAAGACATTTATGGAAAAAGACAATTTTATTTTCAAGATGTTTCCAACTCAAACTTTGAACCAATTCCGTAGAATGGCCCATATAGCCTATTTGACCAGGATTTGTTTCCAGGTATGACTAAAAATGTGCTTTTGGCTTTCATTTATATTTTGATTGTTTGTATATATATATATATATTAGTGCTGGGCAACGATTAAAATTTTTAATCGCGATTAATCGCATGATTTTCTTGCGATTAATCGCATTGTTACACGCAAACTTTAATAATGAATTCTAAAGTAGTGTATTACTCACTTTTGATTTAAATGTGCTGCTATATACACAAAAGTGTAATAACATGTGGTTTGCAAAAACTTTAAACAAATAAGGTGCTTTTACCAGCATTTTTTTGCTGTGTAAAGGGAATACCAGCAGTATTCCCTTTACACAGCAAAAAAATATTTATTGTAAATCTCAACCGAAACATTAATGTAATCAAATCAAATATTAAAACAAAGCTATTTGCTACTGCCAGGGCATTACCTTTTATCTATCTTGTTAAAACGAGTCCAGTTTTCTTGTTTTTTTCTTAACAGGTATCAACAGGTGTCTTTTAGCAGCAGAAACAGTCTATGTAGTCAGAGGTCATGAGATATAAGTCGACCAACGTTACTTCTCTGATAGTAGCTTAGGTTTGGTCATGCCATGGTTTCCCACGTACACTAAGATTGCATTAAACAGAGGTAAAGCCCAATTTATACTTCTGCGTCGAACTTACGTCGTACCCTGACGTGCATCTCTCCAAAAATGTAACAACGCGTCAATTCTATGCGCACCGCAAGCGCTGTGATTGCTAGAACCGCTCCACGGGTTTCACACTCTCCCTCTGCATGTGTAATTGCGCGTCAACGCGGACAACGACGCAGAAGTAAAACCAACCAACGCATAGTGTATAGCGTAAGTCCGACACAGAAGTATAAATCAGCCTAGAGTGAGGTGAAGTGGTCGAGCACCGGTGCAGCGACAAGCGGGTGCGTTCTGTGAAACTGTTGCGGTCATGCTCGCCTCACGCACGCGCCCGCGCCCGCCCGTTGCCAAAGTTGAATTGCCTAAAAGGACTTTGATTGTCTATAACTTTTTGTACACGACGCGCAGCACAAATCATTGGAAGAGAGACTGATCCTCGGCTCGCTGTTTGTGAGTTTCCAATATTTAAATAGTTATCAGGACATCAACAGGAGGGAATTCACATGGCAGAGCATCCCCGCTAAACTACACGCAGGCACATCAGGTAAAGTTATGCATAATTTTAATGTAAGTTAAAAAGACTACAGCTGCGTAGCGCACAGAAGCCGTTGCCATGGTTACTATCCATAGAGCGCCTGTCATTCACTCGCGGAGCGCTGTCTCCCTTTCTGTTCACCTGAGAGAACCTGCCAAAGCCTCTCCACTGCTGGTTTGGGTGGGTTATTTGCTGGCTGACCAACATCCCACCCCTCCTGTGATCCATGGTTTGACTGTAGGCCTATGTCCTATTCAGAGTCAGTGTGCAACGGACTTTCAAAATAAAAAAAATAAAAAAAACTGCGTTAACGTGCGATAAAAAAATTGTCGGCATTAATTAATAAATGCGTTAACGCGATAATAACGCGTTAACTTGCCCAGCCCTAATATATATATATATATATATATATATATATATATATATATTTATTTATTTATATATTGTCCTTGCATTCTTTCTTGTGTGACACCCCTGAATGAAAGGCTCATTATTATGCAGGGTCATTGTCTGCTCAGGTGAGAACCACTTAATTATTCATGAGGGGGTTGGGCCGTTCACGCCCATCCGCATATTGCCTTTGCAAACAAAAAAATGTTTTTCACAATTTAAAACAATCTATTGTTTTATGTGAATGATTAGACAGGATGATTTTCAGATCATTTTGAAGCCTAAACTCTAGGCGACAACATCCATTAGTCAAAAGTCTTGTGGACACATATTTAGTGTGTGTTTTGTGCCCTTATTTCAGAAACTTTATTTTTTATTTTTTTCAATAACCATGCATAAACAATATTCTCTCAAAAATACAAACATGTACATACATGTTGCTAACATATTATGGTAGCCCTGTTTGTTTTAAATAGAGTGTAATTTCACCAGTGCCATTAATATGTTTCTAAGCAACTGAAAAAAGCACAAATGTCAGAGCATGTCAAAACATCTCAAGGACCCTGAAAACACCTCAGACCCCAGAGGGTTAAAAGGGGTTCAAGTCTTCAGGGAATGGCAGTCTCAGAGATAGTGGATGTCTAAGAAGCAATAGCTGTATCAGATCCAGTAGCAGTTGAGAGGCACTGACAGTCTCAGATTCTGTGTCAGTGTCAGTGTCAAATGCAGTGTCAGTCTCCGATGCAGTGTAAGTCTCAGAGGCAGTGTCACTCTCAGATGCAATGTCACTCTCAGATGCAATGTCGTTCTCAGATGCAATGTCACTCTCAGATGCAATGTCACTCTCAGAGGCAGTGTCACTCTCAGATGCAATGTCACTCTCAGATGCAGTGTAAGTCTCAGAGGCAATGTCACTCTCAGATGCAGTGTAAGTCTCAGAGGCAATGTCACTCTCAGATGCAGTGTCACTCTCAGATGCAGTGTCACTCTCAGAGGCAGTGTAAGTCTCAGAGGCAGTGTCACTCTCAGATGCAGTGTCACTCTCAGATGCAATGTCACTCTCAGATGCAGTGTCACTCTCAGAGGCAATGTCACTCTCAGATGCAGTGTCACTCTCAGATGCAGTGTCCTTCTTAGATGCAGTGTCACTCTCAGATGCAGTGTCCTTCTTAGATGCAGTGTCCTTCTTAGATGCAGTGTCACTCTCAGATGCAGTGTCCTTCTTAGATGCAGTGTCCTTCTTAGATGCAGTGTCAGTCTTAGATGCAGTGTCAGTCTTAGATGCAGTGTCAGTCTTAGATGCAGTGTCAGTCTTAGATGCAATGTCCTTCTTAGATGCAGTGTCAGTCTCAGATGCAGTGTCCTTCTTAGATGCAGTGTCAGTCTTAGATGCAGTGTCAGTCTTAGATGCAGTGTCAGTCTTAGATGCAGTGTCAGTCTTAGATGCAGTGTCACTCTCAGATGCAGTGTCCTTCTTAGATGCAGTGTCAGTCTTAGATGCAGTGTCAGTCTTAGATGCAGTGTCAGTCTTAGATGCAGTGTCAGTCTTAGATGCAGTGTCACTCTCAGATGCAGTGTCCTTCTTAGATGCAATGTCCTTCTTAGATGCAGTGTCAGTCTTAGATGCAGTGTCAGTCTCAGATGCAGTTTCAGTCTCAAACACTGGCAAGAGAAGGCAGATTCTATTTATTTTTATCAGTATAATGGTTACTGGGATTAAAGAGGTTCATACTTAGTTGATTGTTATGTTGGGAAAAATAGTAATTCTGTTTATCTTTAAATGACTGATTGCCCTTTCATCATTAAATCATAAACCAGAAACTAGTGTTTGGTTCAAGTCCACCTTAATCGAGTCCTAGTCGTTAACCAATCAAGTTTGAGTCAAGTCTGAGTAAAAGAGGGCCAAGTCCGAGTACAACTAAATACTACTATATGTCATTAACCCTCTGGGGACCAAGAACGCGCCCGCGCGTTTTGCTGTTTTTTTTTTCACATATAGCAGCAACATAGACTTAAAATACTCTGTCATTTATGGTCATATGAATAAAATCAATACATGATTATAAACTATAGAGGGTCTTCTTTTTTTGTGTACACTCACATTAACATCAAAACCTTGTGTTTTTTTAAAAATAAATAAAATAAACAGGGTGCGCTTTCAGCTCACTCTGTCTCCGCAAAAATCTTTCTGAAACATGTCTGGAAAATGAACGGAAACTCCGCTAATACTTATCACACAAACATGAAACATACGTCTAAAGAACGCTTTAAATTTCTACTTTTAAATAAAACAATTCACATTTAAAACAAATATTCTCCTGCAATGTAATCTGTCAAAAACTAAAGAGAAGTACAGTTTCTCCTGTCTCAGCTCATTATCGTTAATTTGTTCACACCCACTCGCAGAGCGCGCTATTCATAAGATAATGTGTTGAGGAGGCCATATGCAAAATAGATAAACGCCCCCAGGCAAATGCTGTAAACGCACTATATTTTTTAGTCAGATTAAGATTCGTCTTGCGCGGCTATGAGGAATAATCCTGGGACATTTACCACAGAAGGGCTGGTTTATTTTCACTTCGAGGAGGAGCAACAGATTCAGCTGAGAACTGTAAGTGTTTTGTGCTTTGTTCTAATCGCGATATAGAATAACGTTAGTGTCTGTAAACGGACAAATAGCATATCCTACTGTTTAAATGTGAATTATGTTTCTCTGTGTGTGTGTGTGTGTGTGTGTGTGTGTGTGTGTGTGTGTGTGTGTGTGTGTGTGTGTGTGTGTGTGTGTGTGTGTGTGTGTGTGTGTGTGAATGAATGAATGAACGCACAGAAACGCACTGTTACAGACGAAATAAAAGAACATTTCTTTGACTAGTTTTGGATAAAGTTTTTCAAATCAAATAAGCATCAAATAAGCTTCAAAATAAAGACATCAAATAAGCTTATGTTTTGTCAATAAACTAATCAACTAAGATGTTTGTTCCAATGCAAGCTATATCAAAATAATTTACATTTTACATTTTACATTTATTCATTTATTCATTTAGCTGACGCTTTTATCCAAAGCGACTTACAATTGCTATATATGTCAGAGGTCGCACGCCTCTGGAGCAACTAGGGGTTAAGTGTCTTGCTCAGGGACACATTGGTGTCTCACAGTGGATTCGAACCCGGGTCTCTCACACCAAAGGCATGTGTCTTATCCACTGCGCCATCACCACCCCTTTTAATAATGAATCCTTTTCCAATAATGAAAATAATGAATCCTCAACTTTGAAATATGTATGATCAAACTAAGACATTTATGGAAAAAGACTATTTTCTTTTCAAGATGTTTCCAACTCTAACTTTGAACTGAAATAAAACCATGTCTATATGGTGAAGGGTGTGTGATAGAAGTGTCCAGAGTATGCACCCTGTATTTTAAAGAAGAACATTTAATTATTTGCGATACATTATTCATTCACAAAGAATTCAGGGACATTATTCATTTCCCTAAAGGTTGGAGTTTTCCTCATTTTTTAAATTAAGGCATTAAGATTTTTTATTCCTCTTCTTAGTCAACTTTAGCATGGGTGTTTTCACTTATTCTAAGCAGTGTGTGTGTGTGTGTATATACACTACCGTTCAAAAGTTTGGGGTCAGTGAGAATTTTATTTTTATTTTTTGGAGGAAAGAAATCAATACTTTTATTTATTAAGGAATAATTAATTTGATCGAAAGTGACAGTAAAGACATTTATAATGTTACAAAAGTCTTTTGAACTTCCTATTCATCAAAGAATCATAAAAAAACAAACAAAAAAACTGTACAACTGACAGACCAACAACTGTTTCAACATTGATAATAATAATAAATGTTTCTTGAGCATCAAATCCTCATATTATACTGATTTGTGAAGGATCATTTGACACTGAAGACACTGACACTGGTGATGCTGAAAATTCAGCTTTGATCACAGGAATAAATTACACTTTACTATATATTCACACAGAAAACTGCTGATTTACACTGGAATAATATTTAATACTATAACCGATTTTTGTTGTATTTTTAATCAAATAAGCGCAGCCATGGTTAGCAGAAGAGAATTCTTTTAAAAGTATTTAAAATCGTACCGACCCCAAACTTTTGAACGGTAGTGTATATATAATTAAAAAGCAATTTTAACCAGAAACCAGTCCTTTGTTGTGTATCTTTGGATTATGTTGTGTTGTAAATAGGGATGGGACGATTACCGGTTTCACGATAAACCACGATAAAATGTCCTGGCGGTTAGTATTATCATTTAAAATTTAATTATCATAAAAACCGTGTTTGATTATCGTGATTTTGAAAACTCGCGGTAAATCTTGTCCAGCCAGAATCAGTCTGACGCAAGCGCGAGCAGGCGCGCAGATGCAATGTCGTTTTTTTGCGCGAGAAGACATGGCGGAAGGCAGTGACAGCGCACGGGAGAGTTTTCAGCCATTCAAGAGGACAAAATCGGAGGTATGGTCGTATTTTGGCTATTACAAGAGTCCCGAGGGCAATTTAATCGAGGATGGGCACCCTGTCTGCAAATCTTGCAAGAGGAAAGTCGCTGCAAAAGGGGGAAAAAGTCATCTAACGTTATACGTGACAACCACCCTCTGAGTTAATTTTTACCTTTATACCACAGCTAACTTAGGCAAATAATTAGACAAAAAATGTATTGGAGATGAATTATTTCATTATCTCACTTGTAATTATTGCAAAGCTTCCGTGAAGAGAAAAGTTTTACAGCAAGTGGATTTGAGCCAAAACGAACGAACATATTCAAACTATTAAGGGTGACATTTAAGGGATAATGTATTGTATTCATTCATAGTAAACTTATTACAGTTTTATTTTTTACCACAGAAATAATTTCAGGGACATGAAATATTGAATTGTGATTAACTTAATGTTTTTAAATCTTACCGGTTTATAAATCCATTATACAAGTTACTGTGTCCAAAGAGAGAGAGAGAGAGAGAGAGAGAGAGAGAGAGAGAGAGAGAGAGAGAGAAAGTGATTTATTATTTATTAATAATAATAATATTCAGTCACACACATCCATAAGTGTTATTATCATTATTAATGATAGGGTTTAATGACGGGTTCATTAAAACCTGCACTAGGAAAACTTATACCTCTCACTCTCAGGGCTCCATGTTAATGTTAATATAATGTTGATGCTTAAAAAAAGTGCATATTACTGCTAATTGTATTTTTTGTTTGTTGATTTTCAAATGTTTTCAGGGTGAGCATCAGTTCTTTTTGAACATTTCCATCTCATTTTAACAAAACCGTGATAATATTGATAATCGTGATAACTTTGGTCACTATAATCGTGATATGAAATTTTCATACCGTCCCATTCCTAGTTGTAAATAAATCCAAACAATCTAAAAGCCATTCTTTTTTAAATCTCCTCATTCTTTGTGCAAGGCTCCTCATATGGGCCTGATAGCACCTAATAGGGCCATTATGGGAGGGTCTTTGTCTTTCTCAGGTGTGAAATGCCGTACATATTAATGAGAGATCACGCCTCCTCACATAAAGCTTTCTCACACTAAACACGTCATACACATTATAAAAGACTTTATTGACTTATCTGAATGAGTAGTCAGGATGATTCTCACATAGTTTTGGAGCAAATATTCTAGGCTATGTGATACAATTTTCAAAAGTCTTGTGAATAAATAATCAATATGTGTTTTGTGGCCTTATTTCAGAAACTTTTATTTTTAAGTTTTTCAATAACCATGCATAAATAATATTCTCTCAAAAATACAAACATGTACATACATGTTGCTCAAATATTATGGTAGCCCCGTTTGTGCTATATAGAGTGAATTTACACCGTTGCCATTAACATGTTTATAAATAACTGAAAAAAGCACAAATGTCAGTGCATGTCAAAACATCCCAAGGGCCTCAAAAAACCCTTGGTCCCCAGAGGGTTAAAGGGGGGGTGAAACACTCAGTTTCAGTCAATCTCATGTTTATCTTGAGTACCTATAGAGTAATATTGCATCCATCATATCTCCAAAAAGTCTTTAGTTTTATTATATTTATAAAAGAAAGATAGGCTGTACCGACTCTTTCCGGAAAAAGCCGAGCGGGCGGAGGCGTGCCGTGTGGGCGGAGCTAAATAATCACGAGCGCGCGAAGTTTTAGAACATTTGTGTGTGTCTACTCGTGGTTTATGAAGACATGATTTGGTTTTACAATAAACAAACAGACACCTACAGTAGCCACCTAAACAAATGTATTTAAACAAACACACACCATACATCGCATGCTCAGATACATTAACTATACGTGATCATGTTGTTTAGCCTACTTGCTGTGCTTAAGTTACACGCCGATAGACACACACAGATATTTGAAGCAGTTCTACTCACCGCCTGCGGTTCCAACGCAAGACCGTTAACCTTTAGTGTTGGGACTGCTCCATCCTTGAGAACTAAACGATTAGCAAATCCGGCTTCGAACTGGGCCTTGTTTATAAAAAATTATCCTCGAAATGCATGGAACAAACAAGAACACTTGCACAACGGTGTTGATGTTCTGGAAAAACAAACTCCATCCACTGGTCCCTTAACGCTTGATTCTTTGGGAATCTGTGCAGTGTTGTCTTGCCTTTGCAACCGAAAACACACTTCTTTGGTGACATATTGCAGCGCAGCCGATGCACAGCGCTTTGATGGGCATAGGTTACGGCTATCGCTCTACAGCTGCGCGCGCGCCCTTCCGAGAGAAGTGCCCTTAGGACCGTATAAGGCTGCGTTCACATATCGCGCCTAAAAACGCGTAGAAAACGCTGGGCGCGCCGCATTCTTTTTTTTTCAAAACGCTAGGGCGGTTGCGCTCCGGTTGGTTCTTGTCACGTGACCTACTGTGCGCTTATGGTGCGCTTGCGGCATTCTGAAAAGTTGAGATGTTTTTATCTCGATGCGGCGCGGACGCGCCTGGAAAAAACGAGTGCGTCGCACCGCGACCGCGTCGCTTCCATTATGAGCGCGCAAACCGCGCGCCTCCATTTGAAATAATGAACTTGAGCGCGCAAAAGACGCGATATGTGAACGGGCCCAATTCCGGCGCATCTGACGTCATACGCGCCCATACTCGGAAAAAAAACTTTCCGAAACTTGTGACAACCAGGAAGGAGTATTTTGAGAACAGAAATACTCAATCAAACGTACAACTTAATTTTTGAAACTTTGTCCATGTTTAGCATGGGAATCCAACTCTATAACAGTGTAAAAAACTCACTATGCATGAAATAGCATTTCACCCCCCCTTTAAGTCAATATCTTAGACTTGTTTTAATCTTATAAGCTTGGAAAAGCAATGTCAATTTAAATGTAACAAAAAGAAACCTCTATTGCATCTTGCCATTTTGATTTTACATAATATCATAGTATCCTGCTGAACAAATTCAAAGTTACCATGTAACGGAAGTTATGACTTTTGTGACAAATTCAGGTTTTTGACTTTTGAACTTTACGTGGCTGAAAACATGGCTGTGAGGGATAGACTTGCAGTCTTTACAATAGCATGCAGAGTGTAAAGGTCATAGATCTCACAACTTTCAAAACTGTTTTACAGAGTTTTTTGTCTACTACATTTTTTTTGGGAAAGATGTTTTGTCAGCTGAGCAATCCATTAAACACGCTGTACTTCTTTCCCTATACAGCCTCATTTTAAATCCTGTCAAAAATTAAATATGAATGTAGGCCTATTTATGTTTAACAAATCACATTATTTTAGTTTATTGTATGGATCTATGTTTTCAAATGTATTTTTTTTTGTTAGGACTCTTCCCTGCCTGTCTATATACACAAGCCACACCTGCATAAACCATATTTCCATATGTACCATAGTAAAAAGCTATAGTAATAATTAGTATATAAATTATATCAATAAAAAAAAAAAAAAGAAATAGAAAATAAAGTATTTCACAATACCTTTCAGAGCTGGGCTTGTCCTGAACAGAGCATCGTCCTCCTTTTCAAGAATGACTGCAAGGCCTAGAGCTGCAAATAAAAAAAATATATATATATAAATTGTGCACTCATCAAAACACATTCAATGGAGATAATTTACTGCCTAAATAAATATTTACTTGATTAGCTTGAATATATGCTCAGATGGACAGATGATACAATAACAATGCGCTCACCTTGATATTTTGTGAAATGCCACTCCAGTTGTCTCTTGGTTGTCTTCCTGATCAGTTTGTCTTGTTTGTTTCCCTCCAACTGCATTGTATTAGGTAAATGTTTGTTCGCCCTGGTAAAGCAGTATCGTAACAGCACCAGACTAGCAGTGATCAGCATGGCTTGGTGTTTGTCGAGAGCCAGCTGAATCTTCTAGACAACCGTGCAAACTTAGTCTTGTACACAATCTTGCAGATTGAATATATCCGACTATTATATCGAGCAGAATATGTAATCGAGCAGAGTAAAACGTGCAGACTGAATATTGCTGTCAAGCAGGACGAATCTTGCAACCATGCAGACTGAGTACATTCTGAACATTCTAACTGTGATGTCACTGTGATGTCACTGTGATGTCACTGGGCATTCTATAAAGCTGTGCTGCTGCTGACCTTCTTTAGACTTCAGAGGTAGAGAAATGACTTCTAGCTTATCTAGCCTTTTATTTCTCTAATAATCACTCTGATCTTCTTTATAAACTGCCCTCTCCTATTGCCAGTCTGATCAACAGTATTCAAACTAATACACTGGTCATAGGACTGTTGGTCATATCCTAAATAAGGCATTTTAAAGAGGTGCAAAATCAGTTTTTGTGTGTGTTTGTAGTAATTGTTGGTTTGGGCTGTTTGAGCGCTCATTGTTACAATTACACAGCAAAAGTTCAGTGACATTTTTATTTGTGCATGACTTAATGTTTATCTGACAGAGTGTTTATGTCAGAATGTTTATTTTTAAACCACAAGTGTGTGCTTCTTTTACCGATATATTTACCGATATCTTTTGCATTTCTAATCCAAACAACGTCAAACTCGGCACTGCACTTACTCGCGCCCGTAGCAAGACACCTGTCATGTTTAAAATCCATCGGACTAACGGTTCGAGAGATATGCGAATAACAGACAGACACACACACACACACACACACACACACAGACAGACAGACAGACAGACACACACACACACACACACACACACACACACACACACACAGACAGACAGACAGACAGACAGACACACACACACACACACACACACACACAGACAGACAGACAGACAGACACACACACACACACACACACACACACACACACACACAGACAGTCACACACACAGACAGACACACACACACACACACACAGACAGACACACACACAGACAGACACACACACACACACACACACAGACAGACAGACAGACAGACAGACAGATAGACAGACACACACAGACACACACACACACACACACACACAGACAGACACACACACACACACAGACAGACACAGACAGACACACACACACACACACACACACACAGACAGACAGACAGACAGACAGATAGACAGACACACACACACACACACACACAGGCAGACGCACACTCACACACACACAGACAGACACACACACACACACACACACACACAGGCAGACGCACACTCACACACACAGACAGACACACACTCACACACACACACACACACACACACACACACACACACACACACACACACACACACAGACAGACGTTCCTGTAATTTATAGATAGATGGATGGTATGCATTCATTTATTTTATAAGGGGAAACAAATAAGAAAACTGTTGGCCTATACTAAACAACATAAAATAAAAAATATATATAATCAAAATAAAATAATAATAGAAATATTAATACAAAATAGAATAAAATAATCCATATATGAATAATAATAATAATAATAAAATAATAATAACTTTTTATAATAATATCAATTACATATTATTAATGTATTATTATTATTAGTATTAATAATAATTATAAATGATTATATTTATTGTATTATAAATAAATAAATATATATATTATATATTGTATTGTCTTTGGCTCACCAGCACATAAAATAACTCTACAGGCATTAATAAGAAAAACAAGAACAATAACAAAACAAAAACACAGAACAGATTCACATTACATAGATCTACAAATACAGCTCATGCCACTGTCATCCGGTTCATCATTCACTTGCGGAGTTGAGAATTTCAATAGCGTTTGGAATAAAAACAAGGAAAAAATAATTAAAATAAAATAAAAATAAAAATATTAATAATAAAAATAATAAAAAAATAAATATATGAATAATAGTATAACTTTTTATAATAATATCAATGACATTATTATTATTATTATTAAATATATATATTACAGTTATACCTGTATTTTGTAAACACAGTTGCATCGTGTATGCAGATTGATGTAACATCAGCTTGATCTGTGTGTTAGAGTGTGACACTGACACTATGTACAGTAGTGGTTTTGACAGAACCGACACACTTGACCTTTGACCTGTGACTGTTGGTCAGTGTGTTTTACTGTGTGTTGTGTGTCACACACACACACTCACACTGTTAGCAGATGTGTCGCAGACATCAAAACGCTTGTGAGAAGATCAGTTTTTGTTTTCCTGATCCTAAAGCCCGGCTTGTTTCGCTGCTCTTTGTTTGTTCTTTCTTCTGGCTCTTCCTTCTCTGATATGTGTGTGTGTGTGTGTTCTGGCGCGGTTTGTGGGATTTTAATTGGCGAGTGGCGTCAGGTGGCGCCACCGGTTGCTCAGAGCCTCGTTAGCGCAGCGCTGTGTAATGGCTTTGTCTCTACAGTGTGAATATGAACACTGGTGCATGAACTCTTGACCTCGTCCTGTCATCTATAATCAGCCAGACCTTCACCCGCGCATCTGTCGCCAGCACGGTATTAGCTTTCATTATTAGGACACATTCATTAGAAAAAAATTATAATAAAATTATATACCAGCCAGAATTCTGGGAAATTTTTGAAAGAAGTCTCTTATGCTCATCAAGCCTGCATTTATTAGATCAAAAATACAGAAAATTTTTTGTGAAATCAAATGTAATGGTTTTCTATTTTAATATACTTTAAAATATAATTTATTTCTGTGACGCAAAGCTGAATTTTTATCTGCATCATTACTCCAGTCTTCAGTGTCACATGATCCTTCAGAAATCACTCTAATATGATGTTAGAAACAGTTGTGCTGCTTAGTATTTTTTTAATAACTTAAAATACTCTTCTTTTTAAGAACTCTTAACTTCTTTAAATAGTTTTTTTTTCAGGATTCTTTGATGAATAAAAAGTTCAAAAAATGTAGTACATCAATTTAAACTAAATGAAAATGAGAAATGTTGCTCAAATTTTCACAATTCTATATCCCAATAACATTGAAAACATATTTATCTTTGTATATATGTGTGTGTGTGTGTTAGTTGTATACAGGTCTGTATAGTTTTGATTCTTTTTAATTTGTTTAAGCATATTTTAGTACATCTTGTTAATCTAAATGAAAATGAGAAATGTTGTCTTTCCATTTAAATTAAATTAAATAAAAAAGTATTAATTTTTAAATAAAATAATAAAAAAAGATGTATTTTTGTATTAAATTTTTTTAACATTGGCATGTTAACATAACACAAATAGAGTAGAACAGAGTAGAGTAGAGTTGACCAGAGTAGAGTTGAACAGAGTAGAGTAGAGTACAGTTAAACAGAGTAGAGTAGAGTTGAACAGAGTAGAGTAGAACAGAGTAGAGTAGAACAGAGTAGAATAGAGTAGAATAGAGTAGAGTAGAGTTGAATAGAATAGAGTAGAGTAGAATAGAGTAGAGTAGAGTAGAGTAGAGTAGAGTAGAATAGAGTAGAGTAGAGTAGAGTAGAATAGAATAGAGTAGAATACAATAGAGTAGAGTAGAATAGAGTAGAGTAGAGTAGAGTAGAATAGAATAGAGTAGAGTAGAATAGAGTAGAGTAGAGTAGAATAGAGTAGAATACAATAGAGTAGAGTAGAATAGAGTAGAATAGAGTAGAGTAGAGTAGAGTAGAATAGAGTAGAGTAGAGTAGAATAGAGTAGAGTAGAGTACAGTTAAACAGAGTAGAGTAGAGTAGAGTTGAACAGAGTAAACAGAGTAGAGTAGAGTTGAACAGAGTAGAGTAGAGTTGAACAGAGTAGAGTAGAGTAGAACAGAGTAGAGTAGAATAGAGTAGAGTAGAGTAGAATAGAATAGAGTAGAGTAGAGTAGAGTAGAATAGAGTAGAGTAGAATAGAATAGAGTAGAATAGAATAGAGTAGAGTAGAACAGAGTAGAGTAGAGTAGAATAGAATAGAGTAGAACAGAGTAGAGTAGAACAGAGTAGAGTAGAATAGAGTAGAATAGAGTAGAATAGAGTAGAATAGAGTAGAATAGAGTAGAGTAGAGTAGAATAGAGTAGAGTAGAGTAGAATAGAGTAGAATACAATAGAGTAGAGTAGAATAGAGTAGAATAGAGTAGAGTAGAGTAGAGTAGAGTAGAGTAGAATAGAGTAGAGTAGAGTAGAATAGAGTAGAGTAGAGTACAGTTAAACAGAGTAGAGTAGAGTAGAGTTGAACAGAGTAAACAGAGTAGAGTAGAGTTGAACAGAGTAGAGTAGAGTTGAACAGAGTAGAGTAGAGTAGAACAGAGTAGAGTAGAATAGAGTAGAGTAGAATAGAATAGAGTAGAGTAGAGTAGAGTAGAATAGAGTAGAGTAGAGTAGAATAGAATAGAGTAGAATAGAATAGAGTAGAGTAGAACAGAGTAGAGTAGAGTAGAGTAGAATAGAATAGAGTAGAACAGAGTAGAGTAGAACAGAGTAGAGTAGAATAGAGTAGAATAGAGTAGAGTAGAGTAGAGTAGAGTAGAGTAGAGTAGAGTAGAGTAGATCGGATAACTGTAAGAGTGACGCCGAGGCTCTTCTGTACATCTGAACACACACACACACACACACACATGGAGTCTAATGTAATCAGGCAGGTGTGGGGGTCAGTGAGGGTTTATGGGTCGGGGTCGTGACCCCTGGTGTCGGTTCGGCTTTGTTGGACTGTCTTAATTAGAGCCTTTGGGTTCCATTGTGCTCAGACACTTACCAAAAACCCCTTCATTAAACGCTCCTGTGAGTTTGGCAGGTCGGCCGCGTGTTTTCGCACATTAATAATAGGAAGGAAATGCTAAAGGAATGCTGTGGGTTCAGTTCATGTTAAGATCCATGTGCAACACCTGTGATGCGCTGTAGATGACCACAGAACTGCGGCCTTTTCACTCAAATCACATTTACAGTAATGCACATACCGTACACTGGGTGTCTGCACCAGGGTTATTATAGCTCACTAAAACTAAAACCATAAAAAACTTTATTATTAGAATATAATAAATGTCATTATAAATGCATTTGCTTTGTGTAGATAGAGTCTTGAAATGTTGGTGCAAACAAGTGTGTGTGTGTGTTTCACTGGAAACTCAGTGTGCAGAAAAGCCTAAAACCATCATGATATTCACCATATTAATTATTCATCCAATAGTCTATTAGTATTATTTGTATTATTCAGCAGGGTTATTTTTGTATAATTAATATACTATTAAAGTATTTATTAATATTTTGAATTCGCTTTTATTTTTATATTTTCAGTTCAACAAATATGATAACTTTTGGCCTATAATAAACAACATAAATAAAAATAATAATATAAATATGAATAATAATAATAATAATAATAATAATACTAATAAATACATTAATAATAATAATAACAATACTTTTTATAATAATATTAATTACATATTATCAATATATTATTATTATGAATTATACAGCAGTATTAGTATTATTTTTATTCTTCAGCGGTGTTATTTTAGTATAATTAATATACTATTCAAGTATCTATTTATAATTTGAATTAGCTTTTGTTTCGATATTTTCAGTTTCCATTTTAAAGCTGCATCATGTAACTTTTGCATGAAGTGGTTAATAAACAAATAATAATAATAATAAACTGCATGCATTTTGCGGAAGAAAAAAACCACCATAATTTATTTTATTTTTTTTATTTATTTATTTATTTCAAGCAAAATAGTGTGACAACAGAAAAGATACACAATAATAACAAATTATACACGTATGCTTAAAAATGGAGTGGGAAGAAGTAAAACTTATTAAACCCCACCCCAATCTATAAAAGAATTTATACAAACAAATAAAGGCTGCTTCCTTCAGCAATAATCTCAAAGAGAAAATAATATAATAAAAAAATAAAAAAAAGAATAATAATAGTAATAATAATACCTCATTTAGAAACAGTGGTTGCACGGGTCAAAACCATACATTCATACCATACATATTAATAATATACAGATAATTCCACAGGTAACAATGATTATCCACAGGTAACAAAGATTATCAAATACCAACAATGGTAGACGAAATACCACAAGGGTACATAACAATGATTATCAAATACCAACAATGGTAGATGGAATACTACAAGAGTACATAATGACGAACAACTACCAACAATGGTAGATGGAATACCACAAGGGTAAATAAATAACAACTAATCCAACAATCCACACAACATGAAACAATCAAACCTCATTGTCATTGTAATGGAACCAGACCTTTCGTTTGTAAAGACGTTTGAAATTGTGAATGCCTTGACACTGCTTTAATTCAAGCCCCAGATTATTCCACAAAGTAACCCCACAAACAGACATAGAAAAACTCCTCCTGGTGGAACCCGCCATTGGGAGCACAAAGTTTCCAAATCCTCTCAAACTGTACGACTGCTCCTTATGAGAAAACATATTTTGAATGTTCACAGGTAATAAATAGTGATACGCTTTGAACATGAACTGTGCATTATATAATTTTACAAGATCCTTCATTTTTAATAGCTTAGATTTGAGAAAGAGAGGATTTGTGTGTTCGAAATAGGCGGCCTTGTGTATAATTCGTATCGCTCTTTTCTGTAGCAAAAAAAGTGACTGTATTACATTTTTGTAATTATTGCCCCATACCTCTACACAGTAGGTTAGATATGGCTGTATTAAAGCACAATACAGGGTATGGAGTGCATTATAATCAAGGATATGCTTAACTCTACTTATTATGGCAAGGCTTTTGGAGACTTTAGTTGTTATATGTCTGATGTGGGCGTTCCAACTTAGCTTGTTGTCTATCGTTACACCTAAAAATTTAATTTCCTGAACATTTTCAATGTGTACTCCATCTATCTCAACCATTTTCTGCGAATCAGCTTGATACTTTCCAAAAAACATCACTTTGGATTTATCTAGGTTTAATGATAATTTATTACTTTCCATCCATTTTTTAAATTTACTTAGTTCTTTGTTTATAACGCTAATCAGTCGCTCCAAACTATCGTTACTATAGAAAATATTTGTATCATCAGCGTACAATACACATTTAACCAATTGAGAAACATTGAAAATATCATCAATATATAAATTAAATAATTTGGGGCCCAATACTGACCCCTGCGGGACACCACAAGCAATGTCAAGACATCCAGAAGAAAACTCACCCATTTGAACAAACTGTACTCTGTCGCTCAGATAACTTTTCACCCATTTCCCAGCAACTCCCCGTATTCCATATCGTTCTAATTTCTTAAGTAATATATCATGATTAATGGTATCAAAAGCTTTTTTGAAATCTATAAAAATTCCTATTGCATGTTTTTTGTTTGTTAGAGCCTTCGATATTTCTTCTGTGGCGTCAATTATGGCCATCGAAGTAGATCTGTTGGGTCTGAACCCATATTGTCCTTCATTAATTAGCTTATGCTTATATGTAAAAATTTCCAACCGTTTGTCAAAAACCTTTTCAAGGATTTTTGAAAACTGGGGAAGGAGAGAAATGGGTCTGTAATTAGTAAAGTGATTCCTATTTCCATTTTTGAACAATGGTATAACCTTAGCAATTTTCATTTTTCTTGGCACACAGCCGTTTTTAAGCGACAGGTTACAGATATGTGTTAGAGGCTTTATGATACTATTAATTGTCTTTTTTATTAGTACCATATCGATGGAGTGACAGTCTTTAGATAACTTGTTTTTGGATTTTTGAACAATATTCATTATTTCACACTCACTGACAGGAGAGAGGAAAATAGTACAGTCATTTCTTTCAGTGTTCAACTTCAATTCTTGGTTAGGAATTTTAGCTGCTAAATCAGGACCAACATTTACAAAGAAATTATTGAAATCATTTACTAATTTATTCATATCAATGTTTTCTCCATTAGAGTCAACAAAATATTCTGGATAATCCGTTATATTCGATCCTTGCTTAATAACACTATTTAATACTGCCCAGGTTCTTTTTATGTTAGATTTATTAGCAATTAATAGTTTTTCATAATAATGTTTTTTCGCCATTCTCATTATAGTTGTCAATTTATTTTTGTACAGCTTGTATCTGTCCTCAGCTTCTTTGGTTTTCGATTTAACAAACAATTTATAAAGGTTATTTTTTTTCTTACATGCATTCTGCAGGCCTTTTGAAATCCAAGGGCATTTTAGATTTTTTTTCGGTTTACTAAATATTCTGATGGGACAGTGCTTGTTGTACAGGGAAGTAAATATTTCTATAAAATTATTGTAAGCCACATCAGTCTGCATCTCTCCATAAATAGTATTCCAATCTTGTAACCTTAATTCATCATTAAATAAATTGTGAATAAATAAATAAATTAAATTAAATTTAAATTAAATAAATTAAATTATTTAAAAATTTATTAAATAAATAAATAATGAAAGGCTCTTCACAATAATTTATATTGCTTTACAGTGAACTCTATTATATAGCTTCATATGCAGTTTATGTGTTCAATAAAACACCTTACTCTCTTGTTGAGTAATAAAAACATCATATATCTGCATTAATATACATATGCAGTCGGTTTTCATTGGTATATATATATTATACACCTGTGACTCTCTCTCTCTCTCTCTATATATATATATATATATATAATACAGATTGAAGTAAATAAATTCCCCTTGACTTACATCACTTTTGAAAATCAGCAGTGATGTCATTGTGATATTTGCATACTGACCCGTGATTGGTCATTGGCAGTTGCATTCAGCCTGTACAAACGGTGTCATGTTTCATCGTTTCAACAAGAAACAAAGACTATATGGCGTTATTATCCTATCAAATGTCGAGAGCGCATTATTGTAGCGCGAAAGTACATTAATATTATGCGCGAGCGTGAATCTCTCTGCTCACGCGCGGAATATGATGTGCCGAGCGTGAATCCCTCTGCTCGCGCGCGGAATATGATATGCCGAGCGCGAATCTCTCTGCTCGCGCGCGGGAACTGGGCGCGCGCTCTCAGATACACTTCTCTAGTAAGAATTCTCTCTCTGGGCTGAGTGAGCTCGCTGCCTCGCTCAGAGAATATGCCTGCACTTAAAACGTGTTCAGTGCAATTGCGAATTGCTCCTCTTCCCCAGCTAACAATTTTAGGTTATAAGAACGGTTTCATAATGTTCCCATTAAGTTATAAAAACGTTATTTCTGAATGTTCTAGGGAATTTCAAAAAGTCCAGTTTTTTAGACGTTGTATTAACGTTATTTCTTGGTTATAAGACCGTTCAATTCTCCCGTTATGTAAACGTTGTACTAATGTTATTTCCTGGTTATAATAACGTTAGAACGTTCAATTCTCCCTTTATATAAACGTTGTATTAACGTTCTTGCTTGGTTATAAGAAGTTATTCAAACGTTCAATTCTCCCATTATATAAACGTTATCTTAATGTTTTTCTAAGATAATGAAAAACGTTTAATTCATAACAAGGTAGCCTATATAATAGGCCTATATGAAGAACCTAAAACAAGAACTTTCAGATTTTAAAATTAAGACAAAAATAAATAAAAAAGACCCATGAATCATGTCTATAATATGTGTAGCCTAATGTAGTCCAATGAAGTCGAGTTGAATTGAACCCAAGTAGGCCTATAGTTTATTCCAATAAACCGATTTGGGTTGAAGTGACCATATGAAATTAACATGAACATAAACTTGGAAATTGTTGTAAAAATGAGCTATATAAATTAAATGAACTTTAACTTGTGAATGTCATTGGTTGTTTTTGGTCATAATCCTTGTCCTTGTGTTCCCATTGTCTCTTGTCTAGCTTTGTTCCCTGTACCATTGTTGGTGATTCTATGTTTAGTCCAAGTTTCTGTTCATGTTAATTTCATATGGTCACTTCAACCCAAATCGGTTTACTGGAATAAACTATAGGCCTACTTCGGTTCAATTCAACTCGACTTCAGTGGACTACATTACACATATTATAGACATGATTCATGGGTATTTTTTTTAAATTTTAGGTTCTTCATATAGGCTAGGCCTATTATATAGGCTACCTTGTTATATAAAAAACATTAAGAAAGGTTTTAATAATTATTAAAACATTTCTTAATGTTTTTTTATTGAATGAAACGTTTTTCATTATCTTAGAAAAACATTAAGAGAAGGTTTATATAATGGGAGAATTGAACGTTTGAATAAAGTTCTTATAACCAAACAAGAACGTTAATACAACGTTTATATAAAGGGAGAATTGAACGTTCTAACGTTATTATAACCAGGAAATAACATTAATACAACGTTTACATAACGGGAGAATTGAACTTTCTTATAACCAAGAAATAACGTTAATACAACATCTAAAAAACTGGACTTTTTGAAATTCCCTAGAACATTCAGAAATAACGTTTTTATAACTTAATGGGAACGTTATGAAAACGTTCTTATAACCTAAAATTGTTAGCTGGGGAAGAGGAGCAATTCGCGATTGCACTGAACACGTTTTAAGTGCAGGCATATTCTCTGAGCGAGGCAGCGAGCTCACTCAGCCCAGAGAGAGAATTCTTACTAGAGAAGTGTATCTGAGAGCGCGCGCCCAGTTCCCGCGCGCGAGCAGAGAGATTCGCGCTTGGCATATCATATTCCGCACGCGAGCAGAGAGATTCGCGCTCGGCATATCATATTCCGCGCGCGAGCAGAGAGATTCACGCTCGCGCATAATATTAATGTACTTTCGCGCTACAATAATGCGCTCTCGACATTTGATAGGATAATAACGCCATAAGACTAAAACCTTTCTTCAAACTCGAAATGAAAAGGTTTCGGAATCTGTAACTGGAAACTATGATTGATCAGTGACTAATCTGAGTATTAGAGGAGGCAGAATGATCAGTAGCGCAGGATAAAGAGGGAAGTGTTGAGCTGTGTGTGTGTGTGTGTGTGTGTGTGTGTGTGTGTGTGTGTGTGGATGTGTCAGGCGCTGTGTGTGTGTGTGTGTGTGTGTGTGTGTGTGTGTGTGTGTGTGTGTGTGTGTGTGTGTGTGTGTGTGTGTGTGTGTGGAGGTGTCTGGCGCTGTGTGTACACTCACATTAAATATAAATAAGTATAATGTGTATAATCTGAATAAACTGATGATTTGGAACAAGCGTCTCGTTAGAAACTGGTGCTGTTTTTGGCCTTGATGATGGAAAATCACGACGCGTCTCCGACACAAAGCACGAGTGTGTGTGAGACCGGCCGCTCGGCCACAGGTGCAGCAGATTTACCCGCTTTACACACACACACACACACACACACACATACACATCTGCTCATCTGAAGGGTTTTAGATCAGAATGAGATGAACAGAAACATGAATAAGTCTTCATTTTCTCCATCAAATGTTGCTTCACTTGAATATATAATTAGGGCCCTTTTGAAATTGCTTTCATTTTCCCCCAAAACAATTTATTGAACTTTTTTCCCAAATTCTGTGTGTTTTTCGTTTTCTGGTTTATTCAAGTTGAATAATCAAAAAGGAAATCTAATCAATTGAATTTATACAACTTCAACAATTTAATAATTTATTCGTATTTTAACAATATGGCCCTATGAATTGTGTTTTATTTTCCAGAAACTCTGTGTTGTCTGTGTTTAAATTTTTCTGGATTCTGTGTTTTATGATTTAATACAAATGTATTATCAAAAAACGCAGGTAATCAAATCAATGCATAATTTATTTAATCTTTTAAAATGTAATCAAATGAAATATGAACAATTCCTTTCTCCTTGTTTTTTTTTGTTGGAAAACTGAGTTTTAGAACATAGATGAAAATTGTGCAATATTCCTTAAAAACACTTTTTAATAAGTGTTTATTATTACTGTGAGAAGTACATTCTACTGTATATTAGTAATATATTAATGTCTAAGGTTCTTATAATTAACTTAGAATAGATGAACTGGAGGTTTATGGTTTATCGGATATTGAGTTTTCTCATTAGGGCCCACACTAACACAGCTGATGTCATTTACACAAGCGCACTACTCAGTGAAGCACAGAAACTCTAGAGTAGAGCACACATGCATACACACGCACATACACACACACGCGCACACATGCATACACACGCACGCACGCACGCACACACACGCACACATGCATACGCACGCATGCACACACACGCGCGCACACATGCATACACACGCACGCACACACACACGCGCACACATGCATACACACGCACGCACACATGCATACACACGCACGCACACACACACACGCGCACACATGCATACGCACGCACACACGCACACATGCATACACACGCACGCACACACACACGCGCACACATGCATACGCACGCACGCACGCACACACACGCACACATGCATACACACGCACGCACTCACGCACACACACGCACACATGCATACGCACGCATGCACACACACGCGCGCACACATGCATACACACGCACGCACACATACACACGCACACATGCATACACATGCACGCACGCACACTCACACACACTCACACGCGCACACATGCATACACACGCACGCACACACATGCACACACACATGCACACACACACGCATGCACACGCACACATGCATGCACACACACACACACGCACGCATACACGCACACATGCACACACACACACACACACACATGCACACACACACGCGCATACACACACACAAACACACACACGCGCATACACACACGCACGCACGCATGCACACACACACACACACGCGCGCGCGCACGCACACATGCATACACACGCACGCACACACACACGCGCACACATGCATACACATGCACGCACGCACACTCACACACACACACACACACACACACACACGCGCACACATGCATACACACGCACGCACGCACACATGCATGGGCACACACACGCACACACATGCACACACACACGCAGGCACACGCACACATGCATGCACACACACACACACGCACGCATACACGCACACATGCACACACACATGCACATGCACACACACACACACACGCGCATACACACACACGCACGCATGCACACACACACACACGTGCGCACACACACACACACACACACACACACACGCGCATACACACACACAGACACATACGCGCATACACACACACAGACACACACGCGCGCATACACACACACAGACACACACGCGCGCACACACACACACAGCCCAATGCATCTGTGCCATTTCTTGTTATGAGCCGTTTGCTTTAGTAAAATGAGCGATGTGCTTCTCAGGTGAGATGTTTACAGGTGTCGCTCACATCATGCCGTCTGAAGAATCATTTATTGGTGTTTTGCACAGCAGAAGGGCCTGTTTCTCACACATATACAGTAAGTTTGGGGTCGGCAAAATGTTGTTATGTTGTCTCTTCTGCTCTCCAAGGCTGCATTTATTTGGTCAAAAATACAGTAAAAACAGTGAAATATTATTCCAATGTAAATCAGCTGTTCTCTATGTGAATATATAGCAAAGTGTAATTTATTTCTGTGATCAAAGCTGAATTTTCAGCATCATTACTCCAGTCTTCAGTTCAATTCAATTCACATTTATTTGTTATAGTGCTTTTCACAATACACATCGTTTCAAAACAGCTTTACAGAAAATGCACAAGTCCACATTACAGTGTACAGTGATCTACTATCAGAGGAAACTGTCTAAGTTATGCATTTCAGAAATATACATAATGTCACAGTTAGCTAAAAGATTATTAATTTAATTTAATTCAGTGTCACATGATCCTTCAGAAATCATTATAATGTGCTGATTTGATCCTCAAGAAACATTTCTGGTTATTATCAATGTTGAAAACAGTTGTACTGTAAAAAAGACATTTCAAAAGAACAGTATCAATTTTAAATATAAATCTTTTGTTACATTATGCATGTCTTTACTGTCATTTTTGATCAATTTAATATGTACTTGTTGAATGAAAGTATTAATTCTTTCAAAAAAAAAATTTTTTTTTAATTTTTAATGGTATACAAGTATGCAAATATCAGTCATAAAGCACGAGTGAACATTCAGTGTGTCGTGACACCTGTACAAGCTGTATTTTTTCATTGTGTAAAGTCAGATATTGTCATTTGCAAATTCCTTTAGCTGTTATACGTGTGTTTTAGATGCTATACGGAAAGTCTTGCACTGTTATGATGCATAAAAATATGCATAAAGCTTGAGGAAATAGAAGTCAGCCGTTGCTGTAATGAATCAATTCCCACATTGTTTTTCTTTTTCTAAACTTCCTCCAAATCGTCCTGCACTTTTGTTAAAGCCCTCCGGCACATTGGCATCAGCGTTTTTTAAAATGCTGTAAAAAGCTCTTTGAGAGAGTGCTTACCCAGCGTCCCCCGCACGAGTCTTGCTGTGACGCTTTCTCAGTCCTCTTGAGGAGTTTTGTTTTGCCTTACCCAGCATTCCCGGTGAGGACTTCAAAGCCTCGCTGATTGTCTCGGTGCATTGTGCTGGATTTGCATATTCATGAGGATCATCTTTCTCTCGCTCACCAATGGCTCACGGTTGGGATGCTGGGAGCCTGAAAGCAGGACAACATGAAGCCTGGAGAAACTCTCGGGAATCAGAACAATTAAGCGCTCAGGGTCTGTCTTCAGTGAGGGACGCTGGAAGCCTTTAGAGTTCGGTTTAAGGCAACACACACACATTGTTTTTTCATGCACGGGTCAATCTTTAAACTGTTTGGCATTTCATACTGTGGATGCTTTCTTCAACTAGTCTGAAACAACAAACTACACTTTTGAGTGTTATTTTATTGCACTTTATCTATTTGCATCTGTAGATTTCTATGATAATACATGTCTTTAAAGAGTGTTTTCTCACTTACACACACCAACATTTACAGATTTATTCCGAGGATTTTACAGAGGAGATTTTATTCAACATTTTATTCATAAAAATATGGTGAAAAGTTTTTTTTTCCACTTTAGTTTTACTAACATACACCAAAATGTACAGTGTTTTTTCCTATCTATATTCAAAAATATTTTTACTGAGGGGTTTGTTCATATAGTATATTTCTCCTGATATATATAACATTTTGTGTAATTTTTCTATGTATTTTATAAAATACATAGAAAAATTACATAAAATGTTATATAAATCAGGAGAAATATTACATAAAATGTTATATAAATCAGGAGAAATATACTATATGAAATATATTATATGAACAAACCCCTCAGTAAAATAATTATATATATTTATAAAACGGTTAGTTCCAATCCTTGATTCTGATTGGTCAATAGCTGTGCTTTATTCACGATAAAACACGGCTATGACCGCTTCACCCAACGGTTCTATGTATCACTACACAACACCCCTAGCAACCACTCTTAGCAACTTAAACAGATGTTTCATCTCATTGATATTGTTCATTTAAAGCTAGAGCAGAGCATTGTGAGAGATCGAGTAAGCGAGTGTACCTGCATTTACAGTAGACGTAGCATTTTCCTTCAGGTCAGTCCTATATTCATAATAAAAAAATGCGTTTGAATGTCCGCTGCATATTTTGTCCTTTTAACAGTCATGGGGTTTTCCGTGCATAACGTTAGTCATCTGTCAGTTGCGTCTGTCTTCTCCGTGATCACAAGTTCGAGTCCTTTCAAAAGCCTTCTCTACAGACTCACTCACTCACTCACTCACTCATAAAGACAGTCTTTGCCGCCATCTATTGGCGAAATAATATATGTAACTTCTGTTGCTGTTCACGTTCCGGGACTATTTTTTCCAGCGGAAGGCAGGCTTTTAGTGATTTTACTTCATGAAAGTTGCATAGATACATATTTTTCGGCTTTAATATTTTTATTGTGTGGCAACCGTTTTATAAAAGCAATAAGGTACTCGAGGCAAGTGCTGTATCGTGAATAAGTAACGGCTGAAGGGGTTGCAGGCACTCCGCTTCGCGTCGTGCCTAACAACGCCCTCCAGCCGTTACTTATTCACGATACAGCACAGCCTCTCGTACCTTATTGCTTACATATATATAAACAAACAACAGTACTAAAACTTTGATTAAAATTAAAATGAAATCGAAAAATATACAAATAAAAACTAATTCAAAATATTTCAAAATGGGTATCTCAGTGACACACTCCCCTCTGTAAAACTTTTAAGTCTAATGTGTCAACACAATCAAACAAGAATTTCGCGTGCATTTTTAATTACACAATGCCTCATTTGCATATTCAAACATAACATTTCAGAAAACTTGCAATTCTTAATGTAATCAAACGACTGTAAAGTACATGGTGAGATGTGTTTTTGACCTTAAGCCGTGTTTAAGGCGGCAGGACTCGGACGCTCGGATGTCAGGCCTGTTGTGTCTGGTGTTGAGAGCTGACGGACGGTCCGCAGACGCCGGCGCTCTGATGGATCGCGATCCGCTCGGGTTTTCCACCTGTCGACTCGTAGGAAGAGGAATGTCTTTCCCAGATCCCGTGACTGAACTCTCAACGGCCTCGACAGAAAATCCCCTGTTGAAATTTCACAGTGGCAGGGGTCGTTCCCTCGGCTTTTGTAACTCGAGAGTCGTGCCTTCGCCACCGCTGGTGCCCGCGTCCTTTGTTCTTCACTTGAGTTGTGTGAATTTTGCGGTTGTCTCAGAGATTTTCCAGCAGTGTGTGAGCGACAGAGACGTCTGGCTGTAAATCCACACCGCTTGCTTTTTCTCATGCAAGTCAACGTGAACCTTTTGTGTGTTTGTTGGTTCATTTTAGTTTTAGTTTTTAGTTTGGTATACAACGAAATTTGATATCTCTCATAGAAAACAAACTATTCATCCATATTACCCACATATACCAACACACATAAAAATAGCTTTGTCTTGTGCATGTTTTTGCAACAATGTGGCATACACGTCTGTTCAAAGTTATTGAAGCCGCTGTGGGGGATAGAGGAATATAATATAGAGGAATTTAACAGCAATAAAACCACATAAATGGATAGTGCACTCAAAAATAATGTTTATTAAAACTTTATTATCCAGACTTCTGAACCATAAAGCCATTTAAATATGTGCATCAAGGCATTTGACTTCAGAAGATCTTTGCATGTACTGTATGTGTACACTACTAATTAAAGTTTTGTTTTTTAAAGAAAGTAGTAATTTTGTTTGGCTCGGATGCATTAAATTAATGAAGAGTGACGGTAAAGACAGTTCCAATAAATCCTGGACTTTCTCTATTCATCAAAGTATAATGTATTGTATCACGGTTTCCACTAAAATATGAACTGTTTTCAACACTGATAATAATCATAAATGTTTCTTGAGCATCAGATCATCATATTAGAGTGATTTCTGAAGGATCATGTGACACTGAAGACTGGAGTAATGATGCTGAGAATTCACAGGAATAAATTACACTTTATGATATATTCACATAGAAAACAGTTATTTTACATTGTAATAATATTTACTATTTTTACTGCATTTTCTATCAAATAAATGCATCTTTGGTGAGCAGAAGAGACTCTTTCAGTAACATAAAAACCCTCACCGCCCCTAAACGTGTACAGTTGCATGTATTCCTCTTGCATGCGCTTTTTCCCAAAACAACTTACAAACGAGGAACAACACGAGGAGAACACGCGAGATAGAGATGACATCTCTATACTGTGTTCTGGTGCTGAACTGAATGGCTTCAGTGAATGGAAAAGACAGTTTCTCCACTGAGAGAAAGAAACAAGTTTAGAACAACATGAGGGAGAGAAAGTTTGGGTGAACCTTACTATCTTATATGATATTTATTTGTGATTTTTGGATTTTGAGTGAAGACAGAAGTGCTCTGTTTGGTTACACTTTATTTCGATAGTCCACTTTTGACATTCTACTAACTATAAGTGACTTTGCAACTACATGTCAACTAACTCTCAGTAGAGTATTAGTAGACTTTCTGCTTAATATCTGCTAACTCTTTATTTTGATGCTCCTCAACAGATATTCTAGAGACTATAAGTAACTTATTAGCCACTACAATTCAACTTATTCTCCTAACCTAACACTACTAATACTCTAATGAGCGTTAGTTGAGAGGGGCCGGTTTCACAAAGAGAGACTTTGACTACGGCTTAGATATAGTAGAGAGTTAGACTTCAGATAGACGTCTACATCAGACCGTTCCACAAAGCACTGAAGACTCTGACTATCTTAAGTAGGACTACACTGCAATGCATTCTGGGTAAAATAAGACACTTTTCAAAACAAAAAACATGGCGGATCGAGTGAGCGCATTCACCCGCTCGGCGCAGTTTACCCCAGCGGGAGATATGTGTGTGTTGGAGGAGTGTAACAGTTACAAGGACATTTTACTGGGGAGATTTAGCAGAGAATGTAGAAACAAGAAGAAATGTTTCATTTGGACAAAGATTGCTACGACAGTTAACAGCGTTAATCCGACCGTTGAGCGGCATTTGGTAACGGCCATTTCCCCTTTTCTTTCGGCTGTTTGTAGTGCAACTGATTGTTACTGCTGGTTGCCAAGGTAACTGATTGTTACTACTGGTTGCCAAGGTAACTGATTGTTACTGCTGGTTGCCAAGGTAACTGATTGTTACTGCTGGTTGCCAAGGTAACTGATTTATTGTTACTGCTGGTTGCCAAGGTAACTGATTGTTACTGCTGGTTGCCAAGGTAACAGAGTCTTAGACCTGAGTTTTGGTCTAAATTAAGTCAGTCTTTATTTTTGTGAAACAGTCTAACTTGCATTAGACTAGTCTATGAGCACATATTAGACTTGTCTAACACTATAGACCGCTCTAAAATAGCTTTGTGAAATGTGGGATGTCTAAAGTGGACTATCGAAATAAAGTGTAACCCTTTGTTCTTTGGCCGGTTTCTTCAGTTTTCTGCAGGATTGAGGCGCTCATTATCCTGTGATAGTGATTGATATTTCAGGGCCGGTTCTGGGAGGAGTGTGTGTGGTTCTGGCAGGAGTGTGTGTTGTGGAATCGGATCTTGCGGCCCCTCGCTTCTCTCGGACGGCCCATTTTTCAGCAGGGCTCGAGCGGCCTCACGCTGGGCGTTTGATGGAGCTCGCAGCGAGTGTGTGTGAGTGTGTGTGAGCGGGCCTGACCTACTCACAGCTCCGATCACATGTAATCACAGCAAACGAGCGCTGACAGCGTTAACACATCACTGCCGCCCCACTGAACTCCCAGCAGCCTCTCTGCTGTCCCTGCTGCACTTTCTTTTTGTTTTCAACTCATCCACAAACATCCATTCACACACACATACACTCACTCACACACTCTCACTCACACTCTCTCACTCACACACACACACAGACACACACACACACACACACACACAGACACACACGCACACACTCACTCACTCACTCACTCACTCACACTCTCACACACTCACTCACACACTCTCACTCACTCACTCACTCACTCACTCACTCACTCACACACACACACACATACAGAGACACAAACACACACACTCAATCACACACTCACTCACTCACACACTCTCACTCACACACTCTCACTCACACAGACACACACGCACTCACTCACTCACTCACACACTCTCACTCACACACACACACACACACACAAAGACGCACACTCACACACTCACTCACACACTCACTCTCTCTCTCTCTCTCTCTCTCTCTCTCTCTCACACAGACAAACACACACACACGCACACACTCACTCACTCACTCTCTCACATATACTCACTCACTCACACACACACTCACACACTCTCACACACACACACACACACACACACACACTCACACTTACACCCACACACACACACACACACTTACACGCACACACACTTACACGCACTCACACACACACACACACACACACACACACACACACACACACACACACACACACACACACGTCTCCTTCCATTAATAATAATAATAATGTCTAGTGCGGTGGCTCTGATATATATTACCTACCAACGCCCGTTGCCATGATTTTGGGAATGACTGATCGCGAGAGGAAAAAATGACGTTTTAGTTGCATAACATTGGTTAATGGAAATGCCACAAATAGTTTTTTATCGATATTTAGAAAAAAATCTAAACAGTTTTGCGCAAATCTGTAATGGAAACGCGCCCAGTGAGTGTAGGTTTGGCTGAGACCCGGGCGAGAGGAGGCGTGCCGTGGCCCGAGGTGAGAGTCCCACATCACCTGACGTATCAATGGCTTTTCTCAGGCACTGTTGTGTTTCACCGGATGCTTTGTGTTCTTTATCCCACACATAATGAGCTGTCAATCAACCTCTCGCACCCTAAAGGGGAAGTGTGGAAATGCTTAACCAGCCCTTAGTTTTACAGCCCTCTGAGTGAGAAGACATGCAGGGAAACTTGCTTTCATGTTTTTGATGTCAAACTACCTTTTCCATGAACTGTTAGTTTACAGTGTTGATAACTATAGTTGTTTACATAACCACTAATGCTGGTCTTGCACTAGCTGTGATGCGACACACATTACGTCATCAGGGTGAAAGGTCAAGCGTGACGTAGGCGGAAGAACCGACCCAGTGTTTATAAAGCGAACTTGCAAAGACTAAGTCAAACGCCATTTACAAAAAAAAAAAAGGTAAAACAATGATGTCGGACGATTTTGAAGTTGGTGGAGAAAATAAGATGGAGTTTTTCGCCCTATCCTACATTTTACGCCTACGTCACGCTTGACCTTTCAACGTGATTGCGTAATGTGTGTCGCATCACAGCTAGAGCAAGACCAGCATTAGTGGTTAAAAGTGTTTAAATGTGTATTTTGTTATAAATGTCGGCTGGTTTGTCTAGATCAGACTCTTATTCCTCGGCTGGATCGTGTCGAGACTTTGAAGCTGCACTGAAACTCACATCTGGACCTTCGACCCGTTGGACCATTGAAGACACTATATGGAGAAACCCTGGAGTGTGTTCCTCAAAAACCTTCATTACTTTCCCACTGAAGAAAGAAACACATGAACATCTTGGATGACGAGCGGGAGAGTGAATCATCAGGAAATATTAATTCTGAAGCGAACTACTCCTTTAATTCAATCATCACTAGTACTAGAGCTCATAATGATGTGATCAAACCTCAAGTACCGGTATTAGGTTTCAGTTTCCAAACAAATGCACAATTTTTTTTTTTTTTTTATTGCTTTTACATCTATTTATTCAGATACCTTGTCTAATTTTGTAAATTTTGGAGTACCTTTTATATGTCTGGAGAAAAATTTTATTAAAAAAAAGTTTTGCACAGGCAATTATTTTACTGAAGTGAATTCTAGCTAATAAACTGTTACAGGAGGAGTTACTGCGCCGTGGTCACGTGACCCGCCGAGCGCTGGGGGTCGACCTCCTTTCATCGGCCCTCCCTCTCTCCTGTGTGTGTGTGTGTGTGTGTGTGAGGAGGGTCCCGGTCGAGATCAACTTCTGCTTTTATTGTCTCTCCACAAGGTGTCCGGAGTGAAGGGGCCGTCCCAAACGCAGCGAGAGAGTAACACCCTCTCTCTCTCTCTCTGTGCATCGCAGGCCGACCGTCAGTGTGGAGTAACTGTGGAGGGAGGAGTGTGTGTGAGTGTGTGTTTCCATGCCCTGACCGCACGGGCTGGGATGGAGCGACAGGTTGGGACTGGGAGACGCTGGACGCCACTATTGGTTCTGCTGGGAATGATGCACTCGTACGCTCAGGGTGAGTCTCAGTGTTTTCTGTTGTTCACCTTCAGTCTGGGACGGACACAGCTTTCGAGGCACGGCATGTTCCATGTTTAGAATAGATGTGACCCTGGATCACAAAACCAGTCACGAGTCGCACGGGTGTATCTGTGGCAAAAGCCAACTATACATGATATGGGTCAAAATTATCAATTTTTCTTTTATGCCAAAAATCATTAGGATATTAAGTAAAGATCATGTTCAATGAAGATATTTAGTAAATTTCCTACTGTAAATATATAAAACATTTAATTTTGTGAGTGAATGCTGCATAATCGTGAACATAAATGCACAACTTTAAAGGCGATTTTCTCAATGTTTCGATTTTTCTGCACCCTCAGATTCCAGATTTTCAATAGTTGTATTTCAGCAAAATATTGTCCTATCCTAACACACCATACATCAATGGAAAGCTTATTTATTCAGCTTTAAGATGTATAAATGTCAATTTAAATTTAGGGTCACATTTGTGGGAATACCCCCTTCACATTCTCGTTGGCGATCAGATGGTCTTTATTTTATTAAGTTAGAAAATATATGATTTTTTCCCTCAAGAAGTGTTCAAATGCGTGTTGGAAGTTGTGGAGTGCACTCTTTCCGGATATCAAAGCGAGTCGTTTCTTAACCAGTCCTAGGACAGTTGGGCCTGATGGGTTAGAGGACGATTTGGTTTTTCTGATGGTTGTTTTACAAATGAACAACTGACTTTTTTTTTTTTGACTGTGGTTTGTTTGTTTAATGTTTTTTTTTCTGTTTTTGTTGTTTATTAATATTGGTACACAATGTGTTAATCTATGCTTTTTGTCACTATTTAAACTCTTATTTGTGTTCAAATAATCAAATATATTTATATATATTTTATAATCAAATGGGATAATGCAGTGCCAAATATGCACCAAGTATGTAACTATATAAAATACATTCTGTTTCAAACATGCATGGCTCGTCACACAGAGCGCGAGTTTTAGGTTGAAATAGTCGAACCAAAAATTATTCAGACACCAGATTATATAATTTTTGATATTTTTTCTCTAGTGTGTGCAGGACACTACAGTTCATTTATGTAAGTGAGGAGAGCAAAATAAAGTAAAATGTGACATATTATACCCCAAAATTCTTCATACAGTAAACATTTGGGACCAAAAATGATTCCTCCACTTTGAGCTGATCATGTTTTGCTGAAGTGTGTTTTCTGTAATTGCTAATGCTCTTTTTACACACACACTGAACAACATGAAGCATTGCTTGGCCACTGGTTGAGCTAAACTGGTATTATCTAATTGTGTAGTTAAATTTAACAGCTGACAGATATTCAACATAATTCATGTGTGTGAGTCTAACAGAAGGACGGACAAAACCAGTCAAATATCAACAGTTCTGCTCATATTTAATACCATTTTCTAAACTATAGCGAATAAACTGTGATAGTGTGAGAAATGTTGAAGGAGTCTGGATACACATTGATTTGACTGTGTTTGTGTGTGTTTTAGGAATCTGGAAAGTCTGTTAAATGCTCCTGAGGCGACAGATGTAAAGATACAAAAGTAGTGTGTCAATTAATAGGAGTAATTATGAAAGAATCATAAAAATACTGTTTAGGGAGTTTCAAATTCATGTCAGGACTCTTAACGAATTGTGAGCGATTAATTTTAAGAAGACATTTTTATCTTTATAAGGTTTTGTTAAAATGTAAAAATGACTTTCAGAGTCTATTTGATGTGTCGTTGATGCAAAACATGTCATGGGAGTTTTAGGTTGAAATGTTTATGCAGTTTCAAATCTCCTGCCGTGACACATGAACTTTTAAAAGTCTGTCCATTAATATGATGAATAATCACGAATCATACTGATAAAAAGATGAATACAAATGCTGTTTGAAATAGTTTTAGGAAGTTTGCCACACAGCAGCACATCAATTTCATGTTGAATATTTAATTTGGATGATTCATAAACTTTTATTAAGATGTAAAATTGACTTTCAGAGACCATTTCAGCTCATATTTAAAATATGCATGGCTACGCAAAACAAGATTTTTGTTAAAATGTTTGTTTGTGTGGTTTTTTTTGGTAACTGAAAAGTTTCTGATCACCTGTCAAATGTGGTGACAAATTAACTTTTAAAAGAGCATTAATATGATGAAACAATTGTGAATCATAATTATAAGACAATCGAATGTACAACATGTCGAATATGCTAGGTTATGGAATATGATGATCGAGCGGTTCATTGTGCTTTAGCGTGTATAAAGTGATGAAGCAGCAGAGCTTGACGTGTGTGTGTGCGTGTGTGTGTGTGTGTGAGAGAGTGATGAGCTTGACGTGTGTGTGTGATGAGCTTGACGTGTGTGTGTCGCTGCTTCTAGGTTTTTGCTCGTTGGTGAGGCATTTAGCGAAGTCTGAGACGTGGAGAAGCGATCTACTGTCAAACACTTGTTAAACACGCAGTTGAGCGTCAGTAAAATCAATTCCACTCTCACAGCCCACACACACACACACACACACACACACAAGCACAAACTCACACACTCACTCACACAAATACAGATGAACAAACACTCACACACTGACATACACACACTAACACAAACACTCACACACACTCACCCTCACCTAAAATAATTGAAACCCGTGTGTGTCGGAAATATCCCGCAGCTGGTGTGTGTTCTCCAGGATTTACTGCTTCAGCTGCTGCCCGACACACACTCGCAGGGAACTTCACCAAGCTTCATGCGTGTCGTTGTTGTGTGTTTGTATTGATTATGGTTTTGTTACGCTTATATTTAGGCATTTAGCAGACACTTATTCAAAGCAACAAAAGCAATTTGTAACCGAGGCAACAATATTCATAATATTAACTAGATTAGGAAGATTACTGAAGTCAACATGAACTCATCACAAACCCTGTTTATTTTCATATACTCCTGGTTTTATTGTGGATGATTCATATTCACAAGACAACTTTTTTTTATCTTTCAATCTTTAATTGTCATCAGTCTTATTTTTAGAGCTGCTAATTTACCATCATAATTACCATATTTTGGTTGCACTTTTGATCGATTTAATGCATCCTTGATGAATGAAAGTATTTTTATCTTACTTCAAAACTTTGTATTGACAGTTTCCACATTAATCTGACATAAAATATCAACAGCACAGGGTTCATTGAGTGTTGATTAATGTTCTTTGTCTCTTTTTAAATAAAAAATAAATACATAAAATTAATAGAAATAGACATTTTTTAATTGCACTAAACTATTTGTATCGATCTTAATAAAATAAGTCTGTTTATAATCAATACTTTTTATAAATATTCCATCCAAATCACATATAGAGCATACATTTTTCCACAAAATATGAAGCAGCATAACTGTTTTTAACATTGATAATAATCATAAATGTTTCTTGAGCATCAGATCCTCATTTTAGAGTGATTTCTGAAGGATCATGTGACACTGAAGACTGGAGTAATGATGCTGAGAATTCACAGGAAAAAATTACACTTTACTAGATATTCACATAGAAAAAAAAAAAAACTTTGGAATAATATTTCACAATTTGCACTGTATTTCTCAAATAAACACAGCAGAAGAGACTTCATTCAAATACATAAACAAAGCTTAATTATTACAAACTATTGTATAAATGTACGTTTCAAATGCCTTTGCATGTTTGCATTTTAGAAATATGTCACATTATAAAAGTACAGGTGAAACTCGACAAATTAGAATATGGTGCAAAAGTTCATTTATTTCAGTAATTCAACTTAAAAGGTGAAACTAATATATTATATAGACTCATTACATGCAAAGTGAGATATTTCAAGCCTTTATTTGTTATAATTGTGATGATTATGGCTTACAGATATGAAAACCTTTTCACAATATACAAATTTTGAATTTGGGGTTTTCATAAGCTGTAAGCCATAATCATCAATATTATAACAAATAAATAGGGTTGGGTACCGAAACTCGGTGCCAATAGGGAACCGGTTCCGACGTAAACGGTAGTAACCAGACCGAATAAGAACGAAAATTTCGGTGCCTGATTTCGGTGCCTAACTTCATTAGGCACACACGCACACACACACACGCAAGGTCTCTCGCTCTCTCCCTCTCCGCCGTGCCCGTGCGCTACACAGTTTGGAGCACAGTTTCTTCTGTCTCGCATGCGCGCTCTTTCTCGCAAGGTTTGGCTGCATTTCACGTGTAGAATTACGTGTCAGAACGCCCTCTGAGTGTGCCGATAGTCTGAATCCCAAATAGAATCAAGCCAATTCATTGGCTGATGGCGCGGGCGCCGCATCGACGCACTTACGTCGTCATATTATGTTGGCGCGCGCGCGCCATCTGCTCCTCAGATTTCTCTGCCGAAAAAGGAAGCTGGTCGGCAGCGCGAGGAGCTTGGCAGCGTCCCGTTCCCTATTGAGAGATGTTACACCAACCAGAGATGTTCTCTTTCATAGGTTCACTCAACGCTGCGTAGCTAAGAAGCAGTGGATTTGTAGGCTGCTGTATCACGTGCCGTTTGAACTGACGCGCTACAGCGATCTGTCACATTTCAAAGAGCCAAAACGTTGTTTATTGTGTGAATCTCGTAAAAATATGGACAGAATCTGACAGCTGTGGATTTGTTCCATATCAAAAGTAACCTTCTCTGTCTTGTCTGTCGGTGTCAGTGTCCTCTTTGTCCGCTATTTTTCTGTGTGAAAAGGGTCATTTGCGTGAGTCTCACGTTCAATGCGTGAGAGTTGGCAGCTCTGCCTGCTAGTAATCTCTATTAATCTCCAGTATTATTAAATTGTTTGATACAATATTGTTTCATTTGATATTATGTAAATATGAATTTTTATTTTATATTGGTTTTATTATTACCATATGTTACTTGTATTTATATTGTTTAAAGATTTAAGTTAATATTGTGTCCAGTTTGGCCCTGTAAATTAAAGGGTATTATTTTTTTATAAAGTGTGTACGGTTTCATTTTCTTAAGTACCGATTTAAGAACCGTTTAAGCACCGGAACCGTTTAAAAAATACCGAGTAGGTACTGGAATCGGATAAAACCCAACCGATACCCAACCCTACAAATAAAGGTTTGAAATATCTCACTTTGCATGTAATGAGTCTATATAATATAATAGTTTCAGCTTTTAAGTTGAATTACTGAAATAAATGAACTTTTGCACCATATTCTAATTTGTCGAGTTTCACCTGTACATGCATTAGTTTTCACCAGTTTATGGCCTGATTCAGCCGCTGTTGTGGTGTGTGTGTGTGTGTGTGTGTGTGTCTCTGAGTGTAAGACTCGTCTGCGCTCATGCATTCCTGAGCCGTTCTAATATGTGGAAGCGTCCAACACGTCGGTGTTTCACAGTACTCGTGTGTTTAAAGTGTTTCTCGGCAGACTGATAAGAGGGAGAGCTGGTGCCTTCAGTGTTTTATGGCAAGGTCAGCGTGGAGATAACACACACCGACTCCAACACATCTGCGCTTATGAAGGACCTTCTTCTCATCTTCTCTTCTCTTCCTTGAGAAGTGTTATTAGTCTGATGTCTGATAAATGAAACTCATCTCTTACATCTCATAAAACACTCTTAAAGGCGCAGTGCACACAAAAATACAATTCTGACATCATTTGCTCACCTTAAGTTGGTGCAAACCTGTATGAGTTTCTCTCTTGTGTGGAGTTTATATTTGGAAACCTAACAGTTGTTGTTCCCCGTTGACTTGTGTAGGATGAAAAAAACAATGGAAGTCTGTGGGGACCAACTTTTGTTTAATAACCCACGTTCTTCAAAATATCTTCTTTTATGTTCCACACAAGAAAGAAACTCATACAGGATTATTGTTATTATTATTTTGTCCATCTCAGGTGAAGTGGTCGTGATGTGTGTGTTTTGTCCATCTCGGGTGAAGTGGTCGTGATGTGTGTGTTTTGTCCATCTCGGGTGAAGTGGTCGTGATGTGTGTGTTTTGTCCATCTCGGGTGAAGTGGTCGTGATGTGTGTGTTTTGTCCATCTCGGGTGAAGTGGTCGTGATGTGTGTGTTTTGTCCATCTCGGGTGAAGTGGTCGTGATGTGTGTGTTTTGTCCATCTCGGGTGAAGTGGTCGTGATGTGTGTGTTTTGTCCATCTCAGGTGAAGTGGTCGTGATGTGTGTGTTTTGTCCATCTCAGGTGAAGTGGTCGTGATGTGTGTGTTTTGTCCATCTCGGGTGAAGTGGTCGTGATGTGTGTGTTTTGTCCATCTCGGGTGAAGTGGTCGTGATGTGTGTGTTTTGTCCATCTCGGGTGAAGTGGTCGTGATGTGTGTGTTTTGTCCATCTCGGGTGAAGTGGTCGTGATGTGTGTGTTTTGTCCATCTCAGGTGAAGTGGTCGTGATGTGTGTGTTTTGTCCATCTCGGGTGAAGTGGTCGTGATGTGTGTGTTTTGTCCATCTCGGGTGAAGTGGTCGTGATGTGTGTGTTTTGTCCATCTCAGGTGAAGTGGTCGTGATGTGTGTGTTTTGTCCATCTCAGGTGAAGTGGTCGTGATGTGTGTGTTTTGTCCATCTCAGGTGAAGTGGTCATGATGTGTGTGTTTTGTCCATCTCAGGTGAAGTGGTCGTGATGTGTGTGTTTTGTCCATCTCAGGTGAAGTGGTCGTGATGTGTGTGTTTTGTCCATCTCAGGTGAAGTGGTCGTGATGTGTGTGTTTTGTCCATCTCGGGTGAAGTGGTCGTGATGTGTGTGTTTTGTCCATCTCGGGTGAAGTGGTCGTGATGTGTGTGTTTTGTCCATCTCGGGTGAAGTGGTCGTGATGTGTGTGTTTTGTCCATCTCAGGTGAAGTGGTCGTGATGTGTGTGTTTTGTCCATCTCAGGTGAAGTGGTCGTGATGTGTGTGTTTTGTCCATCTCAGGTGAAGTGGTCGTGATGTGTGTGTTTTGTCCATCTCAGGTGAAGTGGTCGTGATGTGTGTGTTTTGTCCATCTCAGGTGAAGTGGTCGTGATGTGTGTGTTTTGTCCATCTCAGGTGAAGTGGTCGTGATGTGTGTGTTTTGTCCATCTCGGGTGAAGTGGTCGTGATGTGTGTGTTTGTCCATCTCAGGTGAAGTGGTCGTGATGTGTGTGTTTTGTCCATCTCAGGTGAAGTGGTCGTGATGTGTGTGTTTTGTCCATCTCAGGTGAAGTGGTCGTGATGTGTGTGTGTTTTGTCCATCTCGGGTGAAGTGGTCGTGATGTGTGTGTTTTGTCCATCTCAGGTGAAGTGGTCGTGATGTGTGTGTTTTGTCCATCTCAGGTGAAGTGGTCGTGATGTGTGTGTTTTGTCCATCTCGGGTGAAGTGGTCGTGATGTGTGTGTTTTGTCCATCTCGGGTGAAGTGGTCGTGATGTGTGTGTTTTGTCCATCTCGGGTGAAGTGGTCGTGATGTGTGTGTTTTGTCCATCTCGGGTGAAGTGGTCGTGATGTGTGTGTTTTGTCCATCTCGGGTGAAGTGGTCGTGATGTGTGTGTGTTTTGTCCATCTCGGGTGAAGTGGTCGTGATGTGTGTGTTTTGTCCATCTCGGGTGAAGTGGTCGTGATGTGTGTGTTTTGTCCATCTCAGGTGAAGTGGTCGTGATGTGTGTGTTTTGTCCATCTCGGGTGAAGTGGTCGTGATGTGTGTGTTTTGTCCATCTCGGGTGAAGTGGTCGTGATGTGTGTGTTTTGTCCATCTCAGGTGAAGTGGTCGTGATGTGTGTGTTTTGTCCATCTCGGGTGAAGTGGTCGTGATGTGTGTGTGTTGTCCATCTCTGGTGAAGTGGTCGTGATGTGTGTGTTTTGTCCATCTCGGGTGAAGTGGTCGTGATGTGTGTGTTTTGTCCATCTCGGGTGAAGTGGTCGTGATGTGTGTGTTTTGTCCATCTCAGGTGAAGTGGTCGTGATGTGTGTGTTTTGTCCATCTCGGGTGAAGTGGTCGTGATGTGTGTGTTTTGTCCATCTCGGGTGAAGTGGTCGTGATGTGTGTGTTTTGTCCATCTCAGGTGAAGTGGTCGTGATGTGTGTGTTTTGTCCATCTCAGGTGAAGTGGTCGTGATGTGTGTGTTTTGTCCATCTCAGGTGAAGTGGTCGTGATGTGTGTGTTTTGTCCATCTCAGGTGAAGTGGTCGTGATGTGTGTGTTTTGTCCATCTCGGGTGAAGTGGTCGTGATGTGTGTGTTTTGTCCATCTCAGGTGAAGTGGTCGTGATGTGTGTGTTTTGTCCATCTCAGGTGAAGTGGTCGTGATGTGTGTGTTTTGTCCATCTCGGGTGAAGTGGTCGTGATGTGTGTGTTTTGTCCATCTCGGGTGAAGTGGTCGTGATGTGTGTGTTTTGTCCATCTCGGGTGAAGTGGTCGTGATGTGTGTGTTTTGTCCATCTCGGGTGAAGTGGTCGTGATGTGTGTGTTTTGTCCATCTCGGGTGAAGTGGTCGTGATGTGTGTGTGTTTTGTCCATCTCAGGTGAAGTGGTCGTGATGTGTGTGTTTTGTCCATCTCGGGTGAAGTGGTCGTGATGTGTGTGTTTTGTCCATCTCGGGTGAAGTGGTCGTGATGTGTGTGTTTTGTCCATCTCGGGTGAAGTGGTCGTGATGTGTGTGTTTTGTCCATCTCAGGTGAAGTGGTCGTGATGTGTGTGTTTTGTCCATCTCAGGTGAAGTGGTCGTGATGTGTGTGTTTTGTCCATCTCAGGTGAAGTGGTCGTGATGTGTGTGTTTTGTCCATCTCAGGTGAAGTGGTCGTGATGTGGGTGTGTTTTGTCCATCTCAGGTGAAGTGGTCGTGATGTGTGTGTGTTTTGTCCATCTCGGGTGAAGTGGTCGTGATGTGTGTGTGTTTTGTCCATCTCGGGTGAAGTGGTCGTGATGTGTGTGTGTTTTGTCCATCTCGGGTGAAGTGGTCGTGATGTGTGTGTGTTTTGTCCATCTCAGGTGAAGTGGTCGTGATGTGTGTGTTTTGTCCATCTCAGGTGAAGTGGTCGTGATGTGTGTGTTTTGTCCATCTCAGGTGAAGTGGTCGTGATGTGTGTGTTTTGTCCATCTCGGGTGAAGTGGTCGTGATGTGTGTGTTTTGTCCATCTCGGGTGAAGTGGTCGTGATGTGTGTGTGTTTTGTCCATCTCGGGTGAAGTGGTCGTGATGTGTGTGTGTTTTGTCCATCTCAGGTGAAGTGGTCGTGATGTGTGTGTTTTGTCCATCTCAGGTGAAGTGGTCGTGATGTGTGTGTTTTGTCCATCTCAGGTGAAGTGGTCGTGATGTGTGTGTTTTGTCCATCTCAGGTGAAGTGGTCGTGATGTGTGTGTTTTGTCCATCTCAGGTGAAGTGGTCGTGATGTGTGTGTGTTGTCCATCTCAGGTGAAGTGGTCGTGATGTGTGTGTTTTGTCCATCTCAGGTGAAGTGGTCGTGATGTGTGTGTGTTTTGTCCATCTCGGGTGAAGTGGTCGTGATGTGTGTGTTTTGTCCATCTCGGGTGAAGTGGTCGTGATGTGTGTGTTTTGTCCATCTCAGGTGAAGTGGTCGTGATGTGTGTGTTTTGTCCATCTCGGGTGAAGTGGTCGTGATGTGTGTGTTTTGTCCATCTCGGGTGAAGTGGTCGTGATGTGTGTGTTTTGTCCATCTCAGGTGAAGTGGTCGTGATGTGTGTGTTTTGTCCATCTCGGGTGAAGTGGTCGTGATGTGTGTGTTTTGTCCATCTCAGGTGAAGTGGTCGTGATGTGTGTGTTTTGTCCATCTCAGGTGAAGTGGTCGTGATGTGTGTGTTTTGTCCATCTCTGGTGAAGTGGTCGTGATGTGTGTGTTTTGTCCATCTCGGGTGAAGTGGTCGTGATGTGTGTGTTTTGTCCATCTCGGGTGAAGTGGTCGTGATGTGTGTGTTTTGTCCATCTCGGGTGAAGTGGTCGTGATGTGTGTGTTTTGTCCATCTCGGGTGAAGTGGTCGTGATGTGTGTGTTTTGTCCATCTCAGGTGAAGTGGTCGTGATGTGTGTGTTTTGTCCATCTCGGGTGAAGTGGTCGTGATGTGTGTGTTTTGTCCATCTCAGGTGAAGTGGTCGTGATGTGTGTGTTTTGTCCATCTCAGGTGAAGTGGTCGTGATGTGTGTGTGTTTTGTCCATCTCGGGTGAAGTGGTCGTGATGTGTGTGTGTTTTGTCCATCTCGGGTGAAGTGGTCGTGATGTGTGTGTGTTTTGTCCATCTCGGGTGAAGTGGTCGTGATGTGTGTGTTTTGTCCATCTCTGGTGAAGTAGTCGTGATGTGTGTGTTGTCCATCTCTGGTGAAGTGGTCGTGATGTGTGTGTGTTGTCCATCTCAGATGAAGTGGTCGTGATGTGTGTGTTTTGTCCATCTCAGGTGAAGTGGTCGTGATGTGTGTGTTTTGTCCATCTCAGGTGAAGTGGTCGTGATGTGTGTGTGTTTTGTCCATCTCGGGTGAAGTGGTCGTGATGTGTGTGTGTTTTGTCCATCTCGGGTGAAGTGGTCGTGATGTGTGTGTGTTTTGTCCATCTCGGGTGAAGTGGTCGTGATGTGTGTGTTTTGTCCATCTCGGGTGAAGTGGTCGTGATGTGTGTGTGTTTTGTCCATCTCGGGTGAAGTGGTCGTGATGTGTGTGTTTTGTCCATCTCAGGTGAAGTGGTCGTGATGTGTGTGTGTTTTGTCCATCTCGGGTGAAGTGGTCGTGATGTGTGTGTTTTGTCCATCTCAGGTGAAGTGGTCGTGATGTGTGTGTTTTGTCCATCTCGGGTGAAGTGGTCGTGATGTGTGTGTGTTTTGTCCATCTCGGGTGAAGTGGTCGTGATGTGTGTGTTTTGTCCATCTCAGGTGAAGTGGTCGTGATGTGTGTGTTTTGTCCATCTCAGGTGAAGTGGTCGTGATGTGTGTGTTTTGTCCATCTCGGGTGAAGTGGTCGTGATGTGTGTGTGTTTTGTCCATCTCGGGTGAAGTGGTCGTGATGTGTGTGTTTTGTCCATCTCGGGTGAAGTGGTCGTGATGTGTGTGTTTTGTCCATCTCGGGTGAAGTGGTCGTGATGTGTGTGTGTTTTGTCCATCTCGGGTGAAGTGGTCGTGATGTGTGTGTTTTGTCCATCTCGGGTGAAGTGGTCGTGATGTGTGTGTTTTGTCCATCTCGGGTGAAGTGGTCGTGATGTGTGTGTTTTGTCCATCTCAGGTGAAGTGGTCGTGATGTGTGTGTTTTGTCCATCTCGGTGAAGTGGTCGTGATGTGTGTGTTTTGTCCATCTCGGGTGAAGTGGTCGTGATGTGTGTGTTTTGTCCATCTCAGGTGAAGTGGTCGTGATGTGTGTGTTTTGTCCATCTCGGGTGAAGTGGTCGTGATGTGTGTGTTTTGTCCATCTCGGGTGAAGTGGTCGTGATGTGTGTGTTTTGTCCATCTCGGGTGAAGTGGTCGTGATGTGTGTGTTTTGTCCATCTCGGGTGAAGTGGTCGTGATGTGTGTGTTTTGTCCATCTCGGGTGAAGTGGTCGTGATGTGTGTGTTTTGTCCATCTCGGGTGAAGTGGTCGTGATGTGTGTGTTTTGTCCATCTCGGGTGAAGTGGTCGTGATGTGTGTGTGTTTTGTCCATCTCTGGTGAAGTGGTCGTGATGTGTGTGTTTTGTCCATCTCAGGTGAAGTGGTCGTGATGTGTGTGTTTTGTCCATCTCTGGTGAAGTGGTCGTGATGTGTGTGTTTTGTCCATCTCAGGTGAAGTGGTCGTGATGTGTGTGTGTTTTGTCCATCTCGGGTGAAGTGGTCGTGATGTGTGTGTTTTGTCCATCTCTGGTGAAGTGGTCGTGATGTGTGTGTTTTGTCCATCTCAGGGTGAAGTGGTCGTGATGTGTGTGTTGTCCATCTCAGGTGAAGTGGTCGTGATGTGTGTGTTTTGTCCATCTCGGGTGAAGTGGTCGTGATGTGTGTGTTTTGTCCATCTCGGGTGAAGTGGTCGTGATGTGTGTGTTTTGTCCATCTCAGGTGAAGTGGTCGTGATGTGTGTGTTTTGTCCATCTCGGGTGAAGTGGTCGTGATGTGTGTGTTTTGTCCATCTCTGGTGAAGTGGTCGTGATGTGTGTGTTTTTGTCCATCTCGGGTGAAGTGGTCGTGATGTGTGTGTTTTGTCCATCTCTGGTGAAGTGGTCGTGATGTGTGTGTTTGTCCATCTCGGGTGAAGTGGTCGTGATGTGTGTGTTTTGTCCATCTCTGGTGAAGTGGTCGTGATGTGTGTGTTTTGTCCATCTCGGGTGAAGTGGTCGTGATGTGTGTGTTTTGTCCATCTCTGGTGAAGTGGTCGTGATGTGTGTGTTTTGTCCATCTCAGGTGAAGTGGTCGTGATGTGTGTGTTTTGTCCATCTCGGGTGAAGTGGTCGTGATGTGTGTGTTTTGTCCATCTCGGGTGAAGTGGTCGTGATGTGTGTGTTTTGTCCATCTCAGGTGAAGTGGTCGTGATGTGTGTGTTTTTGTCCATCTCAGGGTGAAGTGGTCGTGATGTGTGTGTGTTTTGTCCATCTCAGGTGAAGTGGTCGTGATGTGTGTGTTTTGTCCATCTCGGGTGAAGTGGTCGTGATGTGTGTGTTTTGTCCATCTCAGGTGAAGTGGTCGTGATGTGTGTGTTTTGTCCATCTCAGGTGAAGTGGTCGTGATGTGTGTGTTTTGTCCATCTCAGGTGAAGTGGTCGTGATGTGTGTGTTTTGTCCATCTCAGGGTGAAGTGGTCGTGATGTGTGGTGTTTTGTCCATCTCTGGTGAAGTGGTCGTGATGTGTGTGTTTTGTCCATCTCAGGTGAAGTGGTCGTGATGTGTGTGTTTTGTCCATCTCGGGTGAAGTGGTCGTGATGTGTGTGTTTTTGTCCATCTCGGTGAAGTGGTCGTGATGTGTGTGTTTTGTCCATCTCAGGTGAAGTGGTCGTGATGTGTGTGTTTTGTCCATCTCTGGTGAAGTGGTCGTGATGTGTGTGTTGTTTTTGTCCATCTCGGGTGAAGTGGTC